>NC_057794.1:156197965-156314709 GCF_018294505.1 Triticum aestivum | reverse complement strand
AGGTCCATTCTATCATGGCCGACCGCCGCAGCTCCTCCTCTCGCCCTTCCAGCCCTCAGCCTGGAGATTGGAAGAGGTGCTCCATCCCGCACAGCGAGCTAGCGACGCTCCAGACCAAGGGATTTCTCCCCCCGGCCTATATGGTCCCGGTTCGAGCCGGACTTGCCACCTATAATGGCGGAGAGCAAGCGGAGAGCGCCCCCAATCCCTCCAAAGGAGAGAGGGTATGCCTTGTCCCTTACTTAATAAGAGGGCTCGGATTTCCAATTCATCCGTTTCTCCGAGGGCTCCTGGAGTTCTATGGCCTCCAGGTGCACAACCTCACGCCTGCCTCCATATTGCATATCGCGGGCTTCATAGCCCTTTGCGAGCTATTTTTGGGCTGCGAGGCTCATTTCGCGCTGTGGAAAAGGCTATTCTGCCTTGTGCCCCGTTCTAAGAAGGGGTCAATATATCAAGTGGGCGGAGCCGAAGTGTGGCGCGTCGTCGGGACTGGATATCTATCCGGAACCCCAAAGAAGGCGTCTGAAGACTGGCCCTCGGAATGGTTTTATATAGAGGATGTCCCGGTGCCGGATCCTGTCCGGATCGGCCTCCCTGAGTTCGACAGTGCTCCCCTAAAGAAGCGCCTCAACTGGCGTCCACGGAGCCCTCAGAGGGAAAGCGACAAGGACGTTCTTTACCTGATGTGCCTGATAAGATTGTTAGCTCATTCCAGACTTACCATGATCGGGGTCATGGCCGCATGCATCATGCGAGGGGTGCATCCGCTTCAGTATAGAGGCCGCCCCAAGTGGGACTTCAACGGGGAGGACGACGCCACCCGCCACGGCCGTAAGGGGCCGGATTCGGCTGCCGCTCTAATAAAGATCTTGTCCACTTTGTACAAGGGAGAAGAGGAGGAATTTCTCCGCGTCAACCCTCAGGGTGGATTTTCTATGTACAATCCCCCAAGTTGGGTAAGTGGACACTTTTACTTGCCCATCCGTTTTATATTCCCATTGTTAAATATTCAGTCTAACGACTTCAACGCAGGAACTGCGCCAGGCTGTTAAAGAAATAATCAGCCCTCCTCCACAACCCGAGGATCCGGGACGGTTCCTCAACCCGGCCTCTCAAGAGGATCCGGACTTATCTGTGGAGCTGATTGATGGGGTGTTTCATCAATTGAGCAAGGACAACGCCTTGGTGGCCATTACGGCCGATTACCCAGGGCTACTCCCAGCCTCACAGGTAACTGAGACCAAAGTCCCAGCACTTTGAAAAGAGATCTATCCTCGCATGTTTTCGATTGCCGTATGACAACCGTGTTTTGCAGGGGAGGTCCTTGAGACTGGAGGCCGAGCCTGCAGCGACTAGCCAACGAGGGGCGGCAAGGCCCCGCGGGCTGAAAAGAAGTGCGGTCCGGACTGAGACGCCGGCGCAAAGGTATAGCGCGCCATCTTATTCCCAGGTGTTATTCCTTCAAGGCATACTAACGCTCATGCTCTCTTCAGGACGAAGAGACCTCGCCGGACTATATCCGGAGAGGTTGCCAATCGCGCCTCCACCAGCCAGGCTCCAAAGCCTGGTCCGAACGCAGAGGCGAACACGGGCGCGCACTGGACGCTTCTCCGACAGAGGATGCAGACAGGCTGTCTGCCACCAATTCCGAGGTGGAGAGTGCCATGAACCACAGGCGTCGCCGGATAGTTCTTCACGACACTTGTTTCTCCCAAGAGGCATTGGATGCCTTCAATTCGGGAGATGCGTACCTCCGTGCCGCTCAAAATGGTCTAGCCAGAGCCATGGAGCAATATGTAAAAGACATACGGGTAAGAAAATTTTGGTAATTATATATATACCAGTAGCCCCGAGACTTGAAACAGTTAGAATAACTGATTTAAGGATCATTTGTTATGCAGGTTCTTACAGAAAAGAATACCCTACTGTCCCAGGAGCTGGAAGAGTGCAAAGCCCAACTTGAGGCCGCACTAGCCGCGGCAGGGGAGCCCAAGGAGACCCCCTCTGGTAATATACGCTTCGAAAGATAAGTATTTTGCAAAGTGTGGCATGGGTGCAAATCTGACAAATGAAATTGCAGATGGCGCCGGTGTCAGGACCCCGACTCAATGCCACATCGATCTAGCATGTAACACCTCATATCACTTTGCGGCCTCACGCACGGTATTCCCACGGGTGTCGCCTTACCTCTGCCCGGGACCGTTTGCGCCTTTTGGCACACGTATATGACAGTGTCGCTAGCATCCATATGATAAGGAGCCTGGGCTGACATGGCTAGTCGTAAACCCAAAGCGGCACAGACTTACAGGGACAGGCATTCATGACCCAGCATCGAACGTGTCGGTCATCAGCGAGTGAATCCAGGCTGTAGCACTGGGCTAGCAGGACTCCGGTGAACCGGGCTATAGCGGGCTAACAGGACTCCGGTATTCACCGCGTGACATTTCCCCGAAGGGACAGACACAGGAACGAAGAAGGACACATGCCGGCCAGCCTAAGTGTTCCGGAGCAGTAGCAAGCTACCATGGCTCGGTGGAAACACTAGGAGACATTTCCCCGTAAGAGAGGCTACTAAAGATAAACAACTAGATGGTCAGATCCCACACATACCAAGCATTTCAATAGCATACACACAATATGCTTGATATGTGCAAATACAACATGGCATCACAACATGACTCTATGACTCAAGTAATCTATTCAATAGGCTCCGAGGAGCGAGATATTACAAACATGGGTCTCATGACCCAACATTCAGAGCATACAAATCAAAGCACAAGCGGAAGCTATCATGTCTGAGTACAGACAACTATAAATGAAAAAGGCTGAGAAGCCTGACTATCTATCAGATCCTGCCGAGGGCACAAGATCGTAGCTGAGGTATCAAGCTAAACGTCGAAGTCCACGTGAAACTACTAGCGAGACTGAAGTCTCTCTGCAAAACATAAAATAGGCAAACGTGAGTACAAATGTACCCAGCAAGACTTACATCAGAACTAACTACATAT
Source organism: Triticum aestivum (assembly GCF_018294505.1). Lineage (NCBI taxonomy): Eukaryota > Viridiplantae > Streptophyta > Magnoliopsida > Poales > Poaceae > Triticum > Triticum aestivum. Next base: position 156,311,698 of record NC_057794.1, on the reverse strand, counting down.
GCATCATTATCAACAAAGGGATGGTGGGGTTTAACTGCAGCAAGCCAGCTTTGACTCGGTGGCTATCCTGAACTACGACTGCGAGTAACTTTTTGAGGTGGCGCACACGAGTCCACATATTCACCATATCAATACACCACTATGGATCCGCTCCCGTCTCCCTACGAGAACGCCATCCATAGCACTCACGCTTATCTTGCGTATTTTAGAGTATCCACTTTCACTTGTCTATGAACTGATATAAGCAACCCAGAAGTCCTTTTCCGCGGACACGGCTATTCGAATAGATCATATTAACCCTGCAGGGATGTACTTCTTCACACACGCTCTCACCACTTACCGCCGTTTACACGACATGTACTCGGCAACCTTCAAGCGGAAGCCCAACGTGGGTGTCGGCCACGACCTACCTAATCACTCAAGTCTCTAGTCCAGGTTTATCGCCTATTCGGGTTCCATCCATGAGGAGATCCGGCCGGAGTTTCGCTCACAGCCCCAAACGATGTGTACAGGGTTCCGTGACACCAAACGGGTGCCCGGTTTACCCGGCCACGTGCCTACCGCATCACAGCCCACCCCTACGGTCAGCGCTGTCCACGGCCTCCAGCATACTACAAACACCAGAAACTACTTGCAACTCCTGGACAGAGGACAAGGGTGATTAAGAAGCCGAGAGGGTCCATTGGTTTCGGGCCCAATGCGTGGTAGTAGCTAAATCATGGATCACAAACACAGAACTCAGTTCCTGAGGACGGCTGCAATGAGACAACCCACCATGTACTCCTACATGGCCTCTCACCGCTACCTTTACCAAATCGTGTTCACACACTTAGCTCACACACAGTAGGACATGTTCACACACCTCTGATTCATCCCCGATGAATCAGACCTGACTCAACTCTAAGCAGTAGCAGGCATGACAAACAAGCATGAATGAGTAGGCACATTAGGGCTCAAACAACTCCTACTCATGCTAGTGGGTTTCATCTAATTACTGTGGAATGACAGGTCATGCAGAGGATAAAGGGGTTCAGCTACCGCAGCAAGTAACAAATATGTCGCTGTTGTCCTAATGCAGTAAAAGAGAGCAGGAGCGAGAGAGTAGGATTGTATCGGAATGGACAAGGGGGTTTTGCTTGCCTGGCACTTCTGAAGATAACATTGAGTCTTCATCAGTGTCAACGATCACATCATCGGTATCACGTCTATCGAGAGGGGACAATTACCGGCAACACAGAAGGAAACACAATCAATGCAATGCACAATATGATGCATGCTATGACATGAAAATATGAATGTGTTTTGGGCTAATGCAACTAGCAACAGATTAAATGAAGTTGGTTTGAATATAAAATTCAAATTCAAACTCCATATGTGATTATTCAAATGCCATTTATATGATTTGTGCTAAACAGCATCTATAAGTTGTTCTAACATGCATGAAAATGGTACAGATGGATTCCTTGAATTTTTCTGATAATTTTTCATATATAAATTATTTAATTTGGAGTTACGGTTAATTTTCTATGATTTTTAGAAGTTTTAGGCATTTTCTGGAATTTCCTGGATATTAATAAATCCAGTAATTGAATTAATGCGCCAGCCTGACGTCATCATGACGTCAGCAGGTCAACTGGGCGCCTCCAGGTCAAACCTGACACTGGGACCCACATGTCAGTGTGATTAGCTTAACTAAAATTAATTAAAACTAATCCTAATAGTCAACAGGGCTGGGCCCCACCTGTCATTGACTCAGGAGAGTCAACCGGGGCCCACCCGTGGTCAAAGTCAAAGTCGGCTGCCGGTGTTTAGCCGCCGGCGAGCCCGACGCGGCAGCGAGAGTGGTTTTGGCCACTCCGGCGACCAAATGGGCCGCGGAGGGCATCTAGGAGGAGCTGGGGAGGAGCCGAAGCTCCTGGTGGAGTCAGTTGCGCTCGGGGCGGCCGGAATCGGTGCCGACGGCGAGCGAGGCGGCGGCCGGAGCTCGGGTGTGCTCGGTTTCGGCGTTACACGGCACGGCGGGCGCGGCCGATGGGCTCTACGGGATGCTGGGGTCACCAGGAATACCCGGAGGCAACGAGCGCAGGCGGAGAAGCTCGGGAGCACGGAGCTCACCGGCCATGGCGGACGGCGGCTTCGGGTGCTCGTGGGGCGGCGGCTACAGGGCACAATCGAAGGGGGAAAAAGGGAGGGGAGGCGTAGGAGCTCACAGCGGTGCCGTAGGGATGGTTGGCCGGCTCGGGGGCGCGCCGGAGTGGCCGAATCGACGGAGAAGCTCCTCGGCGGCCGGCGAGGGGAAAACGTCGGGGGTGGCGTTCCGGGGCTCTTCTGGTCGCGTGACACGACGAGGAGGTCGAGGGAGGACCAGCGGAGCTTCCTGGGGCGTCGGCGAGGCTAGGGGTGGCCGGTGGCCATGGGTACGGCGACGATGGCGGCGAGCTCCGCTCGGTGGTGTGCGCGAGAGGGAAACAGAGGAGGGAATGGGGTCCAGGGGGAGAGAGGGGAGGTGCAGGGGGCGAGGGCGTCTTCGTGGCGTCGCGAGGGGGTCGGGGAGGAAGCAGGAGGTGGCTAGGGGGGGGAAGCAGGAGGTGGCCGAGGCAGCGTCGGCGAGCGCCACGCCTCGCCTCTGCTCGTCCTCCTGGCAGAGGAGGAAGAGGACAAAGGAGGAGGAGGTGGGCTGGGCCGGCTGGGGGGAACTGGGCCGGCTGGTGGGCTGCACGGGTGAGGCCAGGTATGTCCTTCTCCCTCTTATTTTTGTTCTGTTTTATTTTTTTCTATTTCTGCAATTTGTTTTTGATTTGTTTTAAATATCAAATCATTTTATAAAATCCTGGAAATAAATATGGGTGCTTTCTGAATTATTCCAGTGACCCTTATCAATTTCCAACATTTATTTGAGCATTTAAAATATTTATAGTATTTAAATGCCCAAAGTCAAATACAATATGATTTAATTCAAAAATCCAAAAATGACCTAAGGATATATTCATCATTTTTGGCAGAGGTTTCCACCTTAACCAGAAATAATGAACTTTTCTTAGGGGCCTTTTGGGTTTATTGAAAAGATTTTAACTTACCCTAGTTGAGTTGATTTAATGCTAGGGTTTGAACATCCCCATTTCAATTTTAGGCAAAATTTAAACATGATGCAACACATGGCTAGCTAGCTTAGAGCATTACCAGAAGCTAGGGATGTGACAGCCGGATTAAATCCGGAAGAGCAACAACTCCGACGCCAGATAAAGGCTGGTGAGAGCGTGCTGATAAAGGTGAGGCAGGAGAAGAACGATCTCCAAGATGCCAACACCAAGCTGGGCGTTGAACTGAAGGATGTTCATGCCCAGCTGTTAGACTCCGTGAGGAGAATCAGCGGCTTCGACGCGGCATATATAGTAAGTGCTTAAACGAACTTTGAAAAAAGAGTTCGGCGAAGAAGTCGACTAACAGAGTAATGTCTGTAGGTATGCTAACAGGTCGTCCTGCAGAGGAAATGCCCGGTTCTATGGGTGACCTTCTTCCCGAGCTCTCACAACTGCACGAGCGAGTTCGGCAGGTGATGCAAAGCGTCGCCCAGGCCTTGTGGCCATCCGTCTCCATGCCCGAAGGCCTTGGAGAGCTTGTAGAGAAGCTGAAGGGAGCGCGGCGGCGCTTCCGATTGTGGAAGATGTCTACCTGCCGTCAAGGCGCCAGGGAGGCCTGGGCCATGGTGAAGACATGGTACACGAAGGCTGACCCAAACCACATGGCCGAAGTCGGACCCATGGGGCCTGATGGGAAGGAGATCCCTGTGAGCTTAGTATACGGCCAAGTAGAATTGGCCGCAAAGTATTCCCAACGGGACTATAAACTAGACAGCCTGTTAGATGGTATTGAAGAGGGATACAATCAGTTAGATTGACTATGTAATTATAATTGAGATGTGTAATGCCTTCTAGCCGGATTGTAGATCGTTTGTCATGGCCGACCTTTTCGCTTCAACCTCGGGACCTGACGGTCCGGAGTGTGTTCGAATACCCTCGCGATTACATAAGAACCGGGGTATGCATGGAGACCAGGCGTAGGGGTCATTAGTGCTTGAACAGACAAGTGCACAACTAGTTATGTTATATTACATGGTTAGTAAGAAACATCTTCCAGGGAGAATAGTTCCGTTAAGGGTTCCTTTCCCTGGGAGGCATGCCCTAAAGTGCATGCCCATTCCGCGGAAAGAGACGCGGGAAAAACATCTGGGGGCGTATAGATAAATAAGTGAAAAAAGGATCGTCTTTAGTTCACCGACCGAGTATTCCCTTAAGAACTCTAGATTTCGGCTTCACCCAGTCTGAGGTACACATCCAGCTGACCCAGCAGTAACAATCGCAGAGGTTCTCCCTTTACTACCTAGCCAAACAATCAGGAACGTAGGGGTAAGCACAGGAGCCAGGCAACCCAACTTGGCCAAAACTTAAGTCATATCGATGCATATAATGGTGAATAAAAGGTACATGCGAAAGTGTGACACATGTGTTGGGCATGAAGCCCGTATAAATAAGCTTCTGTTTAAGGAAGCCCCCATGTTTAATGAGCGCGGATAGCGCATCACTGTATGAGCCTTTAAAGGCTATAAGAGAGAGAGAGAGGAGAAGGAGAGAAATGTAAGACAGAAAGTATATAAAAAATGGACAGAGGAAGGAGACAAACACAGAGTCCGGCGCTAGGCGTAGAATCTTCGGAGACGGGCTGTGTTCCATGGGTTCGGCTCGAGTCGGTTATCCGATGCATCTCGCAGGCGGTACGCTCCACCAGTCAGGACTTGGTCAATTATGAAGGGACCTTACCACTTTGGCTTGAGTTTTTCCTTTTTCTTATCCGGCCGGCGTAGAACTAATTCGCCAACATTGTAATTTTTGGCCTGTACTTCTCTGCTTTGGTATCTTCGAGCCTGCTGTTGATAAAATGAGGAACGGGTTTTTGCCACGTCACACTCTTCCTCCAAGGCGTCCAAACTATCCTGCCGATCGATCTCGGCTTCTCTTTCTTCGTACATGCGCACTCGAGGTGAGTCATGAATTATGTCGCAGGGCAAAACTGCCTCTGCGCCGTACACCATGAAGAATGGTGTGTATCCGGTGGTGTCCTCAACCCCAGAGTACGGAGTCGAGCTCCTCTACCCAGTGCGTATTAGATTCCTTAAGGGACCGCACTAATCTGGGCTTGATGCCGCTCATGATAAGACCATTTGCACGTTCGACCTGACCGTTAGTTTGTGGGTGATAGACGGAAGCATAATCGAGCTTGATGCCCATGTTTTTGCACCAGAGTTTTACCTCGTCGGCCGTAAAGTTCGTGCCGTTATCCGTGATGATGCTGTAGGGGACGCCGTAGCGGTGTACAACCCCGGATATAAAGTCTATCACCGGTCCGGATTCGGCCATCTTAACAGGCTTGGCTTCTATCCATTTGGTGAACTTATCCACCATGACCAGTAAGTATTTTTTCTTGTGGGTTCCGCCTTTAAGGGGTCCAACCATGTCAAGCCCCAGACCGCGAAGGGCCAAGTGATGGGGATAGTTTAGAGGGCGGTGGGTGGCATATGGCTTTGGTTTGCAAAAAGCTGGCAACCGACGCATCGTTGGACTAAGTCCTGGGCGTCTGCCTGGGCCGTCGGCCAATAAAACCTGTACGGAAGGCCTTGCTTACAAGGGACCGAGCTGCAGCGTGATGACCATCGAGTCCGGCATGAATTTCAGCCAGGAGGTTCCGCCCTTCCTCTTCGGAGATGCACCTTTGAAGGACTCCGGTAGTGCTTTTCTTATAAAGCTCTCCCTCATGGACTTTATAGGCTTTAGATCGCCGCACTATGCAGCGTGCCTCATTTTGGTCCTCGGGGAGTTCCTGCCTAGTAAGGTAGGCGAGGAATGGTTCTGTCCACGGGGCGATGACGACCATTATTACGTGGGCTGAAGTGTTATTTCATTGGCAGAGCCTCCAATTATGTCAGAGTGTTCGGTGTCGGGCAGTGCGGTTGGGTCCGGGCTGTTATTGCCGGGTTCCCCTTCCCATACTACGGATGGCTTGAACAGCCTTTCCAAGAAGATGTTGGGGGGGGACTACATCGCGTTTTGCGCCGATGCGTGCCAGGACATCTGCCGCCTGATTATTTTCCCGGGCTATATGGTGAAATTCGAGCCCTTCGAACCGAGCTGACATTTTTAGGACGGCGTTGCGATAAGCTGCCATTTTTGGATCCTTGGCATCAAAGTCTCCATTTATTTGGGATATTGCGAGGTTCGAGTCCCCGCGCACCTCTAGGCGTTGAATGCCCATGGATACTGCCATCCGGAGACCATGTAAAAGGGCCTTATGTTCGGCTGCATTATTGGAGTCTGTGTACATTATCTGGAGTACATATTGAACTATGTCTCCTATGGGGGACGTCAAAACGACGCCAGCCCCTAGACCGGCCAACATTTTGGAGCCGTCGAAGTGCATGACCCAGTTTGAATATGTGTCGTACTCTTTAGGGAGTTCGGCCTCCGTCCATTCTGCGACGAAGTCGGCCAAAACTTGCGACTTGATAGCTCGCCGTGGCTTTTAAGTTATGTCGAACGGGAGGAGCTCAATGGCCCATTTTGCAATCCGGCCTGTCGCATCGCGGTTGTTTATAATATCGTTAAGTGGCACTTCCGAGGCTACTGTTATTGAACACTCTTGAAAGTAGTGTCGCAGCTTCCGGGATGCCATAAATACCGCGTACGCAATCTTTTGATAATGCGGGTACCATGACTTGCACGGAGTAAGGACAGTGGACACATAGTAGACCGGCTTTTGAAGGGGGAATTTGTGTCCGTCCGTTTCTCGTTCGACGACGAGCACTGCGCTTACAACCTGATGGGTTGCTGCAATGTATAATAACATTGGTTCGCCAATGTTTGGCGCGGCCAGGACTGGGTTAGTTGCCAAGATGGCTTTTATTTCATCAAGTCTGGCCGTGGCTGCATCTGTCCACTCGAAGTGTTCGGTGCGCCGAAGGAGGCGGTAAAGGGGTAGGGCCTTTTCTCCCAAGCGGGAGATAAAGCGGCTTAGAGCCGCCATGCATCCGGTTAATTTTTGTATTTGTTTGAGGTCCTTCGGGATATCCAATTGTGACAAAGCTCGGATCTTGGCTGGATTTGCTTCAATTCCTCTACTAGATACAACGAAGCCCAAGCGCTTTCCGGATGGAACGCCGAAAATGCATTTTTCCGGGTTGAGCTTGATGTCGTATGTTCGGAGGTTACCGAATGTTAGCCTCAAGTCGTCTACTAGAGATTCGACATGTCTTGTTTTAACGACCACATCATCTACGTATGCCTCCATTGTTTTGTTGATCTGGTTTGCCAGACATGTCTGAATCATGCGCTGATATGTTGCGCCGGCGTTTTTGAGCCCGAAGGGCATTGTGTTGAAGCAAAATGGGTCATATGGTGTGATGAATGCCGTTGCGGCTTGGTATGACTCTGCCATATTTATTTGATGGTAGCCGGAGTATGCGTCGAGGAAACACAACGAATCGTGTCCTGTGGTGGCGTCGATAATTTGATCGATGCGTGGGAGAGGGAAGGGATCCTTTGGGCAAGCCTTGTTAAGGTCTTTAAAATCAACGCACAGGCGCCAGGATTTGTCCTTCTTTGGTACCGTCACCAGGTTTGCTAGCCAGTCCGGGTGTTTTATATCTTTGATGAATCCGGCCTCCAGTAGCTTGGCTAGTTCCTCTCCCATGGCCTGTCTCTTAGGTTCGGAAAAACGCCGAAGAGCCTGTTTGACTGGCTTGAATCCTTTTAGGATATTTAAGCTGTGTTCGGCCAGCCTGCGTGGGATTCCTGGCATGTCTGAAGGGTGCCAGGCAAAAATGTCCCAGTTCTCTCGTAGGAACTCTCGGAGTGCGGCGTCTACATCAGGGTTTAACTATGCTCCGATGGAAGCTGCTTTATTGGGGTCCATTGGATGGACCTGGAATTTGACTGTTTCATCCGCCGGTTTAAAGGAGGTGGACTTGGATCTTTTGTCGAGTATCACATCGTCCCTATTCACCATGGAGCGCAGCGCAGTCAGTTCCTCAGCCGCTAGGGCTTCGGATAGCGCCTCGAGGGCCAGTGCGGCTGTCTTGTTTTCGGCGCGGAGTGCTATGTCCGGATCACTAGCGAGAGTGATGATTCTGTTAGGCCCGGGCATCTTGAGCTTCATGTACCCGTAATGGGGTATTGCTTGGAAGATTGTAAACGCTTCCCGCCCTAGCAGAGCGTGATGTCCGCTACTGAACGGGGCCACTTGGAACGTGACCTCTTCGGACCTGTAATTATCCGGCGTGCCGAACACCACATCTAGTGTGATTTTTCCTGTACAGCGCGCTTCCCGACTGGGGATTATTCCTCTAAAGGTTGTGCTGCTTCGCTCAATGCGGTTCCAGTCTATTTCCATTTTTTGAAGGGTTTCCTCATAAATGAGGTTCAATCCGCTGCCGCCATCCATGAGTACCTTGGTAAGACGAAAGCCGTCCACTATTGGACTGAGGACCAATGCGGCTGGTGCTCGGGCTGTTCGGAATTTAGGTTCATCACTGGCGTTAAAAGTGATAGCCATATCACTCCATGGGTTTATTGTTGCTACTTGGTAGACTTCGGCAAGGCTGCGGAGTGTTCTTTTTCGCATATTATTTGATGCGAAAGTTTCGAAGACTATTGATACCATACTGGTGTCTCTGGGGTGGCTTTCTGTGGCTTCTGGAATTAGAAGATCTTCGCCAATTTTTGCCACCTGCCGGAGTATCCAACATGCTCTAAGGCTATGAGTTGGTGTGGCGCCCTTTGCACTGTGAATTTTACAGGGTCCATTAAGCCATCCTTCCAGCACGGTTCCGTGCCCTGTAGAGGGCTTTTGCTTTTTGGTATTGAACTCGGGTGTCTGGCGATGATGCACCCTTTTATTTCGGACTGGGTTTGTATCCAAGGCCGGATTGTCCCAAAATTTTATTTCAGTTTTCCAGGCGCTTTCCATCGCATAGTACTTTCATACTATGGACGCCAAGTCAGCGAAGCGTGTAATATCACGGCGACTTATGGCGTTGAGGATTCCCTTGTCCGTGCAATTATTGGAGAAGCATGAAATTGCGTCTTCCTCGTGGCAGTCCTTTATCATGTTCATAACCAGGAGGAATCTGGCCCAGTAATGATGTACTGTTTCTTCGGGCTCTTGCCTAATTTGAGATAGATCGCTTATGTACGGGTGGGTGGGTGGAATCAAATCCGAAACCTCACCCAATCTGAGACCCAGGGGCCAAGGAGTTTCCGAACTCGGAAGTTTGGATTCTTGGATGCTGTCTAATGAATCTAGCCTGTCGCCCGACTTTATGTTCAGGTCTTGAGTGATGTCCTCCCCTCCACAGGTATCCGTCTTGGAGGGATCGGGAATCCAGACATAGCTAGTCCTTAAGATAGATGAAGGGTCGCCACACTGTCCCTCTACCACGGCAACGTGATGGGTGACGTGGGGAGAGTTAATCTCTCTCAGATCGGGTTTAGGCCCAATCTGGTCGTAATCCGTAGCGACTCACAGGGCGGCGAAGTGATCCAAGAGCTCGTTTAGGGAAGGGAGCTCCACTGGATCTAGCTGCTCGGTGAATTCCGAGCTGATGTGAAGATTGCTTTTGATGACCCGAGAGGTCATCGTCGGCGCAGCAGCCGAATGGGCGGTCATAAGGAAACCACCTAGCCTGAGAGTCTGGCCGACAGCCAAAGCTCCCTTAGCAACGGTGCCGTCTTTAAAGACGGAATGAGGCATCCTTCGTAATGGCGACGGCACAGAGTATCTCTCAATGAAAGCACCAATGTCGGTGTCAAAACCGGTGGATCTCGGGTAGGGAGTCCCGAACTATGCGTCTAGGCGGATGGTAACAGCAGGCAGGGGACACGATGTTTTACCTAGGTTTGGGCCCTCTTGATGGAGGTAAAACCCTACGTCCTGCTTGATTAATATTGATGATATGGGTAGTACAAGAGTAGATCTACCACGAGATCAGAGAGGCTAAACCCTAGAAGCTAGCCTATGGTATGATTGTTGTTCGTCCTACGGACTAAAACCCTCCAGTTTATATAAACACCGGAGAGGGCTAGGGTTACACAGAGTCGGTTACAATGGTAGGAGATCTACATATCCGTATCGCCAAGCCTGCCTTCCACGCCAAGGAAAGTCCCTTCCGGACATGGGACGAAGTCTTCAATCTTGTATCTTCATAGTCCAGAAGTCCGACCGAAGGTATAGTTCGGCTATCCGGACACCCCCTAATCCAGGACTCCCTCAGTCGAGGAGGCTGACGAGGTGGCTCTCAGGGCAGTATGTGCCCGCGTCGGATGCGGGCTCGTCAGAGATGCGAACCTCGCCAAGAAGATCAGAGAGGCATCTAGCCGCGCAGGCGTCGACGACATCTTGCAGCGTGTCGGGGCAAGCGCCATCGGGCGAGCTGGGCTGGCTACGCACGTTGGGAAGGAAGAGGGTTCCCGTCCAGAGCATGTATCCGGGCGACGGTGCACCTCCCCCCATGGTGGGCGCCAAATGTCGGGTGGTTGGTGCGACATATGCCAATGGATGGCTTATCATTGTGGGAGCCAATAAACCATCGCCGGTGCCTGGAAATGGGATAAGGCGAAGACATGCACACCGATGAATCTTACCCAGCTTCAGGACTCTCCGTGGAGATAACACCCCTAATGCTGCTCTGCTGGGTCTCCGCATGATCACTATCTCGACGGGTAGCTACAGGATGCTCCTTGAGCTGTTCGGTGAAAGGATGAAGGGGGGCAAGGCCAGCCCGCTCCTCTTCTCCTTGTGGTGTCTAAAACTATCCCCAGAGATCTCCCTCTGCATGGGAGCCCTGGGGGATTTATATAGGCCTACCCCCTAGGGGTACAATGGTAATACGACTAGGCATGGGCCCTAGCCGTCTGTGTCCATGCCCACTGGCTTCTTCGCCGACTGGTGGGCCCCGTCGGCTGCCGGTCCTCTGATCGACAGGCCGGCCCCACCGCTCGGGGGCTCTGTCGGGGGCTGGTTACTGTGGCCCCGCCCTTAGTGGCGAGGGCTTCGTCTTGTCAAGCATGGCTACAGTGTCGCCGCCGGGAAGCTTATCACTATAGCCTTACCTCGTCTTATCTCAATGGGGCGCCTCCTTCGAGGGAGTGGACTGGCCGGCTACTCGGAATCGGCCGTACCCCAGGCCGACTAGGGGTGGCCCGGCCGCCTTCGAGTGTCTCCATGACGGATGGGACCCGCCGCCCACGGGTCGTACTGACGGCTCGTCGTGGGTGACATCATGGTCAATATGGCAACAGTGCCGCGCCGAACGGGTGAGGACCGCCCGTACGGCGTACTGTGGCCAGGCGTGCTCCAGGATTCGAGGGTGGCAGGTTTCGCTGTAGCCACGCCCCGTCTCATCGCCGTTATGTGGGTGCAGATTTTGAGGGCACGATCTGGGCCACCTGCTGAGGGGACGGCTTCTTGGAGTCGGCCTTCTTGTGGCCGGCTTCGTGGAGCCGGCCCTCTCGGGGCTTTCTTCTTGGATATTTTTAGGCCTAGGCCGCCTTCGCACAGCCGGCCTGAGGGGCAGTCGGCTGGAGGAAGGCGGCCCCACGTCTTGGAAGCTTGAAGGCCTGATCGGCCTATAATTTTTCTGAAGTGCCAGGGGTAGCCGGCTAGGCTACCCATGGTCATTTACTCCGTCAAACGCGTAGCCTATAGTGCAATTGCTCGGGTTCAGTTAGAGCCCAACGCCTCGCACACATGCGCGTACGTACGGGAGAAACACGCATCGCTCGACCCCCGACCACCCACCATAACCGGGAACTCCCCGATATTTTCCTCGCCCTTGCTTCTACCACGGTTTTCCCGTCATGGACGGCCCAAAGAATGTCATGCAGCTGTGTCTCCGGCCCGCCCAGGACGAAAAGCCCATTTTCTATCATGATTTTTTTCATAGAAGTAGGAGCCCACCACATATATGATGATACCGGGTTTTGTCACAATTATCATCATAGAAGTGTCATGAGTATGACAAAAAAATTCATTCAGCCCAAAATGTCACTGATGTGTCTTTTTTTGTAGTGGTAGTTACTTTTGTTCTTAAGGTCATGGGAGAAATCATGTTGCAAGTAATCATGCGAAATTGATATGTGTTTGATATTTTGATAGTATGTATGTTGTGATTCCCTTAGTGGTGTCATGTGAACCTTGACTGCATGACACTTCACCATATTTGGGCCTAAGGGAATTCATTGTGGAGTAGAAATTAGATGATGGGTTGCAAGAGTGACAGAAGCTTAAACCCCAGCTTATGTGCTATTCCGTAAGGGACCGATTGGATCCAAAAGTTTAATGTTATGGTTAGAATTTATTCTTAATACTTTTCTCATAGTTACGGATGCTTGCAGGAGAGTTAATCATAAGTAGGAGGTTTTTTCAAGTAAGAAAAGCACCTAAGCACCGGTCCACCCACATGTCAAATTATCAAAGTAGCGAACACAAATCGAACCAACATGGTGAAAGTGACTAGATGAAAATCCCGTGTACCCTCAAGAACACTTTACTTATCATTAGAGACCGTTTGGCATGTCCTTTGCCTCAAAAGGATTGGGCTACCTTGCTGCACCTTTGCTACTATTATTGTTACTTTCTCGTTACAAATTATCTTACTAACAAACTAGTCTGTTACTTACAATTTCAGCACTTGCAGACATTACCTTACTGAAAACCACTTGTCATTTCCTTCTGCTCCTCGCTGGGTTCGACACTCTTATTTATCGAAAAGAGCTACAATTGATCCCCTATAGTTGTGGGTCATCAAGGCTATTTTCTGGCGCCGTTGCCGGGGAGTGAAGCGCCTTTGGTAAGTGGAATTTGGTGAGGATACATTTATATAGTGTGCTGAAATTTATTGTCACTTGTTACTATGGAAAACAATCCTTTGAGGGGTTTGTACATGGTAACTTCACCTTGACCGGAACCACAATTAGCTACCCCTCAACCTACTGCACCTACTGAAAATATTGAATATGAAATTCCTTCGGGTATGATAGAACAACTCCTAGCTAATCCTTATGCAAGAGACGGAACCGAACATCGTGATATGCACTTGATATATGTAGAACAAATTTGTGGATTGTTCAAGCTTGCAGGTTTACCCAGAGATGAAGTTATGAAGAAGGTTTTCCCTTCATCTATGAAGGGAAAAGCATTCACATGGTATAGGCTATGCGATGATGTTGGATCCTAGAATTGGAATCGATTGAAATTGGAGTTCCATCAAAAAAATTATCATATGCATTTAGTTCATCGAGATCGGAATTATATATATAATTTTTGGCCTCGTGAAGGATAAAGTACCACTCTAACTTAGGGGAGGCTGAAGTCAATGTTACATTCATGCCCCAATCATGAGGTCTCAATAGAAATTATTATCCAGAATTTTTATGCTTGGCTTTCTCGTAGTGATCAAACCATGCATGTTTGATACTTCTTGTGCTGGTGCTTTTATGAAGAAGCCTATTGAATTCTAGTGGGATCTTTTGGAAAGAATTAAAAGCAACTCTGAAGATTGGGAACTCGACAAAGGTAAAGAGTCAGGTATTAAGATTAAGTATGATTGTGTTAAATCTTTTATGAATACCAATGCTTTTCAAAAGTTTAGCACTAAATATGGACTTGACTATGAGATAGTAGCTTCCTTTTTTGAATCATTTTCTACTCATGTTGATCTCCCTGAAGAGAAGTGGTTTAAATATCACCCACCTATTAAAGAAGAAATTAAAGAACGGGTACCAGTTAAAGAAGAAACTATAATTTATAATGTTGATCCAGTTGTTCCCACTACTTATATTGAGAAACCACCTTTCCCTATTAGGATAAAGGAACATGCTAAAGTTTCAACTATGGTCAACAAAATCTATATTAGAACACCTAAACCTAATGAACAAATTAAAGTAGAACCTAGTATTGCTATGGTTAAAGATCTCTTGGAAGAAGATGTGGATGGGCATGTTACTTACTTCTATGAAGAAGCTGCTAAAATAGGAGATCACTGTTATCATGGTTTATGTGACATAGGTGCTAGCGTGAGTGCTATTCCATATTCCTTATATCAAGAAATTATGAATGACATAGCACCCGCAGAGATAGAACACATAGATGTTACTATCAAACTTGCTAATAGAGACACTATATCACCAATTGAGATTGTTAGAGATGTTGAAGTCTTGTGTGGGAAAATAAAATACCCCACTGTTTTTCTTGTTCTTGGTTCCCCACAAGATGACTTCTGTCCCATTATCTTTGGTAGACCTTTCTTGAACACTATTAATCCTAAGATAGACTGTGAGAAACAAACTGTCGGTTTTAGTTTTGGTGATGAGTCTCATGAGTTTAATTTTTCCAAGTTTAGTAGAAAACTTCATGGAAAATAATTGCCTAGTAAGGATGAATTAATTGGTCTTGCTTCTATTGATGTGCCTCCTACTGATCCATTAGAACAATATTGGCTAGACCATGTAAATGATTTACATATGCATGAAAGAAATGAAATAGATAAGATTTTGTTTGAACAACATCCTCTACTTAAACACAATTTGCCTATTGAAACTCTAGGAGGTCCTCCTCCACCTAAAGGTGATCATGTGTTTGAATTAAAACAATTGCCAGACACTTTGAAATATGCTTATCTTGATGAAAAGAAGATATATCATGTTATTATTAGTGCTAACCTTTCAGAACATGAAGAAGAAAGATTATTGAAAGTTCTAAGGAAGCACCGAGCTGCTATTGGATATACTCTTGATGATTTAAAGGGCATTAGTCCCACTCTATGTCAGCACAAAATTAATATGGAACCTGATGGTAAACCCGTTGTTGATCACCAACGCCGATTAAATCCAAAAATGAAGGAAGTGGTAAGAACGGAAATCTTAAAACTTCTGGAAGCAGGTATGATCTATCCCATAGCTGATAGTAAATGGGTAAGTCATGTTCATTGTGTCCCTAAAAAGGGAGGTATTACTGTTGTTCCTAATGATAAGAATGAACATATTCCTCAAAGAATTGTTAGAGGTTATAGAATGGTAATTGATTTTAGAAAATTAAACAAAGCAAATAGAAAAGAACATTACCCTCTGCCTTTTATTGATCAAATTCTAGGAAGATTATCTAAGAACACACATTTTTGCTTCCTTGATGGATATTATGGTTTTTCACAAATACATGTTTCTCAACCTAATCAAGAAAAGACCACTTTTACTTGTCCCTTTGGAACTTATGCTTATGGACATATGCCTTTTGGTTTATGCAATGCACCTGCTACCTTTCAAAGATGTATGACTGCTATATTCTCTGACTTTTGTGAAGATTGTTGAGGTTTTCATGGATGATTTCTCTGTTTATGGGAAGTCTTTTGATGATTGTTTAAGCAATCTTGATCGAGTTTTGAAGAGATGTGAACAAACAATGTTGTCTTGAATTGGGAGAAGTGCCACTTTATGGTTAATGAAGGCATTGTCTTGGGTCATAAAATTTCTGAAAGAGGTATTGAAGTGGACAAAGATGAGGTTGATGCAATTGAGAAAATGCCATGTCCTAAAGATATCAAAGGTATCCGTAGTTTCTTAGGTCATGTTGGTTCCTATAGGAGATTTATCAAAGACATTTCTAAAATTTCTAGGCCTCTTACGAATCTTTTGCAAAAGGATATTCCTTTTGTTTTTTATGATCATTGTTTAGAAGCCTTTGAAACACTCAAGAAAGCCTTAATTTTTGCACCTATTGTTCAACTACCTGATTGGAACTTGCCTTTTGAAATTATGTGTGATGCTAGTAATTATGTTGTTGGTGCTGTTCTAGGACAAAGAGTTGATAAGAAATTCAATGCTATTCATTATGCTAGTAAAACTCTAGACAGTGCTCCACGAAATTATGCTACTACTGAAAAGGAATTCTTAGCAGTGGTGTTTGCTTGTGATAAATTTAGATCTTACATTGTTGATTCAAAAGTAATTGTTCACACCGATCATGCTGCTATTAAATATCTTATGGAAAAGAAAGATGCTATACCTAGACTTATTCGACGGGTTCTCTTGCTACAAGAATTTGATTTACATATCACTGATAGAAAAGGAGCTGAGAACCCCGTAGCTGACAACTTGTCTAGGCTTGAAAATGTGCTTGATGACCCACTACCTATTGATGATAGTTTTCCTGGTGAATAGTTAGCGGCAATAAATGTTGCTCACAACACTCCTTGGTATGCTGACAATGCTAATTACATTGTTGCTAAGTATTTACCGCCTAGTTTTACATATCAACAAAAGAAAAAAAATCTTCTATGATTTAAGACACTACTTTTGGGATGACCCACATCTTTATAAAGAAGGAGTAGATGGTATTATTAGACGTTGTGTACCTGAGCATGAATAGGGACAAATCCTACGGGAATGTCACTCTGAAGCTTATGGAGGGCAACATGCTGGAGATAGAACTGCTCACAAGGTATTGCAATCTGGATTTTATTGGCCTACTCTCTGCAAGGATGCCCATAAGTTCATCTTATCTTGTGATGAATGCCAAAGAATAGGTAATATCGGTAAGCGTCAAGAAATGCCTATGAATTATTCACTTGCTGTTGAACCAGTTGATGTTTAGGGATTTGATTACATGGGACCTTTTCCTTCCTCTAATGGGTATACACATATTTTGGTTGTTGTTGATTATGTTACTAAATAGGTAGAAGCTATTCCAACTAGTAGTGCTGATC
This sequence comes from Triticum aestivum, assembly GCF_018294505.1. Taxonomy (NCBI): domain Eukaryota; kingdom Viridiplantae; phylum Streptophyta; class Magnoliopsida; order Poales; family Poaceae; genus Triticum; species Triticum aestivum. Next base: position 156,294,894 of record NC_057794.1, on the reverse strand, counting down.
ACAACACCTCTATTAAAATGCTTAAGGAAGTTATTTACCAAGGTTTGGAGTCCCTAGATATTTAATGACTGATGGTGGTTCACACTTTATTCATGGTGCTTTCCATAAAATGCTTGCCAAGTATGATGTTAACCATAGAATTGCATCACCTTATCATCCTCAGTCTATTGGTCAAGTTGAACTTAGCAATAGAGAAATAAAATTAATCTTGCAAAAGACTATCGATAGGTCCAGGAAGAATTGGTCTAAGAAGTTAGATGATGCACTTTGGGCTTATAGAACAGTATATAAAAATCCTATGGGTATGTATCCTTATAAAATGGTTTATGGGAAAGCTTGTCATATGCCTCTTGAGTTAGAACATAAAGCATATTGGGCAACCGAAGAACTCAACTATGATTTCAAACTTGCCGATGAAAAGAGGTTATTTGATATTAGCTCATTAGATGAATGGAGGAGCCAAGCTTATGAAAATGCCAAGTTGTTTCAAGAAAAGTCAAAATATGGCATGATAAGAGTATCCAAAAGCGTGAGTTCAAAGTAGGAGAATATGTTATTTTGTACAACCCTCATTTGAGGTTCTTCACAGGAAAACTCCTCACAAAATGGGAGGGCCCTATGTCATTGAGGAGGTTTATCATTCCGGAGCCATCAAAATAAATAATGCCGAAGCTACTAACCCGAAGGTTGTTAATGGGCAACAAATAAAACATTATATCTCAGGTACGCCTATTAATGTTGAAAGTAATATTATCCAAACTATGACATCGAAAGGACACATAAAAGAGTCCTTCCGGAACACTCCAGAATCGTGAAAGTAAGGAGATATGTGATACGGTAAGTAAAAGGACTCCGAAAAATCCGCAAAAATATTGTTTGTCAGTTTTGAAATATTTACAAAATTAGGAAATAAGAAACTTCCAAGAAGCATACCCTGGTGGGCAGAACACACCAGCCAGGCACACCCAGGTGGGTTGTGCCCACTTGGGGTACCTTTCGGACTCCCTTTTTCTACAGCTTGCTTGTTCCCCAAGATAAAAAATCTTTATATACCCCCCGAACATGTTGACCACTGTATCACGGAGAAATCCTCTGTTCTCTTTTCTTGCTACTTTCTTGTTAGATATGAAAATATGTCGTCCCAAGACTCCGAGGGTGAGAGCTATGTTGTTGACTTTGTCGCAAACCCCAAGTCCTATGGGGATGTGGAGCACTATGGCTGCACTTAGGAGGAAGAGAAAGATATCCTTAAACCTTACTATGCTCATCTTACTCCTACTGGTATTGAAGCCTTTCGCATCATTGAAATGGTTCATGTCGGGACCCCGATCCTAAGTCACACCGATCTAGCATGTAACACATCATATCACTTTGCGGCCTCACGCACGGTATTCCCACGGGTGCCACCTTACCTGGCCCGGGGACCGTTTGCGCCTTTTGGCTCACGTATATGATAGCGTCGCTAGCATCCATATGACAAAGAACCCGGGCCGACATGGCTAGTCGTGAACCCAAAGCGGTGCTAACCTATGGGGACAGGCATACATGAATCACATCGAGCATGTCGGTCAACAGCATATGAATCCGGGCTGTTGCACTGGGCTAACAGGACTCCGGAAGTCACCGCGTGACATTTCCCCGAAGGGACAGACACAGGAACGAAGTGAAACACATGTCGACCAGTCAAGTGTCCTGAGTAGTAGTGCTGGGCTAGCAGGACTCCGGTGAACCGGGCCGTAGCGGACTACTATGGCTCAGGGAAGCACTAGACTACATTTCCCCATAAGAGAGGCTGCCAAGGACAAACAACTAGATTGTCGGATCCCACACATAGCAATACACGTCACACGTACGCATAACATGCAAGTATGTGAGGTACAACATGGCATCACAACATAACGCAAACTCATATAGATAAAGGTTCAGAAGAACCACATAGCATTAAATACAAACAGGGGTCACATGACCCATCATTCAGAGCATACAAGCAACAAGCGGAAGCATTACATGTCTGAGTACAGACAACTACAAATGAAAAAGGCTGAAGAGCCTGACTATCTACAACATCCGATCAAGATCGTAGCTGAGGTACAAGCTACTTGTCGAAGTCCACGTAAACTAGTAAGACCGAAGTCTCCGCTGCAAAAACATAAATAAAGCAACATGAGTACAAAGGTACTCAGCAAGACTTACATCAGATCCTATCATACATGCACTTGTATCAAGAAGGTAATGTGGAGTTTAGTTGCAGCAAGCCAGCTTTGACTCAGTGGCTATCCTGTACTACGACTGCTGGTAACTCTTTTGAGGTGGCGCACACGAGTCCACTAATCACCACGTCAATACACTACTATGGATTCATTCCTGTCTTCCTACGAGAAGGCCATCCATAGCACTCACACTTGTCTTGAGCATTTTAGAGTATCCACTTCAAGTTGTCTATGTACCACATAAGCATCCAAGAAGTCCATAACCGAGGACACGGCTATTCGAATAGATCATGATAACCCTGCAGGGGTGTACTTCTTCACACACGCTCTCACCACTTATCACCATGTACACGTCATGTATCTCGGCAACCTTCAAGCGGAAGCCTGGCGAGGGTGTCGGCCACGACCTGACTAACCAGACAAGACTCTAGTCCAGGGTTATCGCCTATTCGGGTTCCATCCGCAAGGAGATCCGGCCGGGGTGTCGCTCATGGCCCCAAATGATGTGTGCAGGGTTCCCAAGCCCACCTCGCCGGATGGATCTACGCTTGGTACACCGTGCCACTTGTGCCTAGTCTGTCCCATGCCCACCTGGCTCGGTGCCACTTGGTAGACTACTAACACTACCTACAAACACCAGAAACTAATTGCAACTCCTGGACAAAGATCAAGTTGGTTAATAAGTCGAGAGAGCTTGGAGTGCCTGGAGCCCAATGTGTGGTAATAGCTAGTCATTAGACAACATACACAGAACTCAGTGCTTAAGGACGGTTCCAGTGAGACAACCCACCATGTACTCCTACATGGCCTCTCACCGCTACCTTTACCAAATCGTGTTCACACGCTTAACTCTCAGCACCAGAACATATCGTACCACTCCAATTCATTCCCGACGAATCAGACCTGACACAACTCTAAGCAATAGCAGGCATGGCATGGCAAGAACACAACATGGCTCAATCAACTCCTACACATGCTAGTGGGTTTTAACTATTTACTGTGGCAATGACAGGTCATGCAGAGGAATGGGTTCAACTACCGCAGCACAAAGTAGCAGTTGAATCGTTGTTGTCCTAATGCAATAATGAGAGCAGGAGCGAGAGAGTAGGATTGTATCGGAATGAACAAGGGGGTTTGCTTGCCTGGTAGATCAACAGGGGGCACTACTCCTCAGACAGGTACTCTCGAACACTCTCCGGAGCAGGACCTATCGAGAAGGAACGGTGTTGGTAATCAAAACACAACCATATGCAACAATATGATGCATGATCATGGCATGAATATGTGATGCTGATTGAGATAATGCAACTAGCTTTTATTTGGAGGAAATCCATTTGAACCAAGATTCAAATGCATCTCCAAAATAAGCTCTTTATATAAGCCATAAGTGTGTTTTCATATATACAGCATGTATAGATGGTTTGTCATGCATGAAAATGGTACAGATGGATAGATTGAATTTTTCTGATAATTTTTCATATATAAATTATTTCAATCTGAGCTACAGTTGAATTTCTATGAATTTTTGAAGTTTTGAATATATTCTGGAATTTCCTGATTTATTTTAATACCAGAAAAGGACTAATTGCGTTAGCACTGCGTCATGCTTGCGTCAGCAAGTCAACACCGCTGACCAAGTCAAACCTGACGTGTGGGGTCCACACGTCAGTGACTCAGTTAGTTAACAGGGGGTTTAGTTAGTATAATTAGGATTAGTGGGCGCCGGGCCCACTGGTCAGTGACTAACTAGGTAACTAATCTAGATTAATTAGTGTTAATCTAATACTAACTAAAGATGTCAGGGGGGTGGCCCACGCGTCAGTGACACAAGGGGGAGGGTCAACCCCGGCCAGCGGGTCAAGGCCACCGGCGGCTTGACGCCAGCGAGCCACACGCGGCGGAGGCGTCGGAAACGCGTCTCCAGCGACCAAATGGACCGCGGAGACCATCTCCGAGGAGCTGGTGCTCGCGCACATCCACTGGTGCCCTCCGTTTCACCGGAGACGGCCTAAATCGACGGCGGCGACCACTTGGGAGGCGGCCGGAGTTCGACCTTGACCGGAATCGCGGCTGCAGCGTGCAAAAGACAAGGGGGAGAGGGGGATTCGAGGTGGGAGTTCATGGCGGAGTTGCTGAGCAGGCCAGTGGGCTCGGGGAGGCGCTGAAGACGGCGAATCGGAGTCGGTGGTCGGCGGCGTCCGAGGAGGAAGACGATGGCGATGGTGGCTCCACAGGGCGTCCGGCGTCTTGTGGCTTGACAGAGAGGAAGAGGGAGATGCGGCGAAGCTCTTGGGCTTGTCGGAGAGGCGAGGGGGAGGCGGTGGCTGCGGCTATGGCAAACGGCGGTGACGGCAGCGCTCGGGCGCAGTGAGAGAGAGCGAGGGAGAGGAGAGGAATGGGCACGGGAGAGTGAGAGAGGCTTGGGGGGTGCGTGGCGACGCGCGGGCGATCCAGGCGACGAGAGGGAGAAGCAGGAGGTGGCGGGGAACGTGACCACGGCCAGCTGCGTGGCCGCGCGCACCGGCGCGTGCCCCTGTCCTTCTGTCGTCGCCAGGAGGACGACGATTGGCAGTTGGGCCAATGGGCCGCACCACTGGGCCGACTGAGGCACCAGGTAAGCTTTCTGTTTTTTTATTTTTGTTTCTGTTTTCTATTTTTCTGACATTTGTTTGGATTTAATAAAATACTAAATCATTTTATTTACTTATGCCAATTTTTGCAGGAGCTAGTGGTATTATTCCAGAGCTCCTCAACAACTAGCATAATTTTTGGACATATATTATATATATAACAAATATATATCCAAAGCAAATAATTATTCATTAAATCCAAATGCCCAAAATAAATATCTATGAGCTCCTAATAATATTGGTTTGATTTTTATCTCTGTCCAATATTTTCAGAGAGCGACATGAACATTTTCTTGGAGACTTTTGGAGCACTTTTTATTTGGGTCATGTCCAGAGATGATTATGAGGATTTCACAAATCCTCATTTCAAATTTAAATGGAATTTTAACTTGATGCACACATGAAGGGCTAGCCTAGGTCATACCAGAACTAGGGATGTGACAGTTCATGTGCAAAATAAGTATCTCACCCGTGAAAATATTCTGCATCAAGAGCACATTATCCACCTCCGGAGCGTCATCTGTCGATTGGAGAATCTCTTGATCCTCAAGGAGAGGATTTCTTCATCACTACCACCTTCTTCTTCATCACCAAAAGAGAATTTAGTATCGGGTATGGGCACTCCCCTTGGCTTCTGCCAAGCTTGGGGGAGGTGCCCCGGTATCGTATCATCCCCACTATCTTTTGCCTTTACTTATTTTAGTTCGATCTTTTGCTTTAGATGAATAAAAGTTTAGTTCGATCCCTTCTTTTTTGAGAGTTTGCTTAATGATCTACCCTTGTAATCATGTGCGAGATATATAATAAAGTTTAGTTTGAGTTTTTGCTTCCTTTATTTTCATGTTACAATAAAATAAAGGAAATAAATGAAAGAAAGGAAATAAATGAGAAATATCATGTGACAATAATATGGTAGGTGATGACACCACATAAGGAAAAGTATAAGTAGAAATTTTTATTAGATATTGACAAACATAGCATTAGTCAATGATGCAAATCATGAAAGAATTAATAAGGGAAGAGAAGATTCACATACAAATATACTACCCAAGAAATCTTTTGTGATTGTGAGCCCTCATCAAAATATTATATGCCAAAATTGTTGACATTGGACAAGGAAGACAACCTAATGGTTCATGTTTGTTTATATTCACATAGAAGTCATATTGTCATAGATCCTTTAACATGTGGTTCTTGCCCCCTACCTTTGCTAGCCAAAATTCCACACTAAGTAGAGATACTACTTCTGCATCCAAAAACCCTTAAACCCAAATCTTATTTTCAAGAGTCCATCATACCTACCTAGGGATTGAGCAAGATCCCTCAAGTAAGTTGTCATCGGTGCAAAAAGGCAATAAAAATTGTTCGAAAAGTGTGAGATCATTTAGTGTAAGAGAAAATTGAGCGTTGCACGAACTGGTGATGGTGAAGAATAAAAGCGATAAACTGCATAATAAAGGTCGCTATCACAATGGGCAATGCAACGTGATGTTCTTTTGCATGAAGGGGTTGAGCATACAAACAAATAAGCGCGTGGAAACCTCTGCTTCCCTCTGCAAAGGGCCTATCTTTTACTTTTATGTATTTACTTTTATGCAAATTAAAGATTTAAAGTTTTCTCTATTCCTTTTTATTTTCCTCCTTTGGCAAGCATCATGTGGTGAATAAAGATCTATGCACATATATCCAGTTGAATATAGATAGCATGAGTTATTATTGTTGATACCACCCTCGAGGTGAATACGTTGGGAGGCAAAACTATAAGCCCCTATCTTTCTATGTGTCTGGTTGAAACGTTTTGCTCATGGGTATGTGGTGCGTGGCGACGCGCGGGCGATCCAGGCGACGAGAGGGAGAAGCAGGAGGTGGCGGGGAACGTGGCCACGGCCGGCTGCGTGGCCGCGCGCGCCGGCGCGTGCCCCTGTCCTTCTGTCGTCGGCAGGAGGACGACGATTGGCAGTTGGGCCAATGGGCCGCACCACTGGGCCGGCTGAGGCGCCAGGTAAGCTTTCTGTTTTTTTATTTTTGTTTCTGTTTTCTATTTTTCTGACATTTGTTTGGATTTAATAAAATACTAAATCATTTTATTTACTTATGCCAATTTTTGAAGGAGCTAGTGGTATTATTCCAGAGCTCCTCAACAACTAACATAATTTTTGGACATATATTATATATATAACAAATATATATCCAAAGCAAATAATTATTCATTAAATCCAAATGCCCAAAATAAATATCTATGATCTCCTAATAATATTGGTTTGATTTTTATCTCTGTCCAATATTTTCAGAGAGCGACATGAACATTTTCTTGGAGACTTTTGGAGCACTTTTTATTTGGGTCATTTCCAGAGATGATTCTGAGGGTTTCACAAATCCTCATTTCAAATTTAAATGGAATTTAAACATGATGCACACATGAAGGGCTAGCCTAGGTCATACCAAAACTAGGGATGTGACAACTCGCCCCCACTCGAAAGAATCTCGTCCGAAGATTCAGGGGTCGGTAGGAAGAAAGCGGGGTACTCAAGTCGAAGACGATCTTCACGCTCCCAAGTAGCTTCTCTCTCGGAATGATGATACCACTGAACTTTGAGAAACTTGATGTTCTGACGTCGAGTAACACGCTCTGCTTGATCAAGAATGCGAACAGGGTACTCTCGGTATGTGAGGTTATCTTGGAGATCAAGCGTTTCGTGGTCAATTCCGCGGATGGGATCCGAGAAGCAACGCCTGAGTTGAGAGACGTGGAAGACATCATGTAGTCGAGAAAGATGTGGGGGTAGTTCCAACTGGTAGGCAACCTCTCCTCGTTTAGCGAGAACGCGAAAAGGACCAATGTAACAAGGAGCAAACTTGCCTTTGATACCGAAACGATGGGTACCCTTCAAGGGAGTAACCCGAAGATAAGCCTTGTCGCTAACTTCATAAGCCACTACCTTATGACGACGGTCATACTGGCTCTTTTGATGAGATTGTGCCGTTTTCAAATTCTCACGAATGACGCGGACTTGCTCTTCGGCCTCCTGGATCATATGCGGTCCAAAGAATTGTCTTTCACCGGTTTCTGACCAGTTCAAAGGTGTTCGACATCTTCGTCCATACAGAATCTCAAAAGGAGCTTTCTTGAGGCTGGTTTGGTAGCTGTTGTTATAAGCAAACTCAGCGAAGGGAAGACACTTCTCCCAATCCATACCGAATGAGATAACACAAGCTCTAAGCATGTCTTCAAGAATCTGGTTGACCCTTTCCACCTGACCACTTGATTGAGGGTGGAAAGCGGTACTGAAGGAAAGATGGGTGCCCATGGCAGTTTGGAAACTCTCCCAGAAATGAGAAGTGAAAAGACTACCACGGTTTGAATTGATCTCTAGTGGAACACCATGAAGTGATACTATTCGAGAAATATATAAGTCAGCGAGCTGACTAGCAGTGATACTCTCTCGAACGGGTAGGAAGTGAGCCACTTTGGAAAGACGATCAATGACTACGAAGATAGCATTATTCCCTCTCTTGGTCCTGGGAAAGCCGGTGATGAAGTCCATACCAACTTTATCCCATTTCCACTCAGGAATAGCTAAAAGTTGAAGAGTGCCAGCAGGTCTTTGATGCTCTGCCTTCACGCGACGACAAACGTCACAGTTAGCAATAAATTGAGCACTTTCTCTCTTCATCCTAGTCCACCAGAACCTCTGGCGTAGGTCCTGATACATCTTAGTACTACCGGGATGAATCGTGAGAGGAGATTCATGCGCCTCCTTAAGGATTAATTGTCGAAGATGTTGATTCTTGGGAACCGCCAAGCGACTCTCAAAGAAAACAACACCACGATCATCTATAGAGAAACTACCACCAACTCCTTTGTTAATGTTTCTCTTGATCCGGGAAATTCCCATATCCTGCTGCTGAGCAGAGATGATTTGATCCACAAGAGTAGGTTTCGCCACTAAGGTAGAAAGGAATCCGTGAGGAGCAAGGTGGAGGTTAAGCTTACATAATTCCTCATGGGGAAGTGGTTGGCCCTGCTGCAACATGAGATTGTTGCAATAGGACTTACGACTTAGCGCATCAGCCATGACATTCCCCTTACCTGGGGTGTAGGTAATCCCTAAATCATAATCTGAGATCAACTCCAACCAACGTCTTTGCCTAAGGTTCAAATCTGGTTGGGTGAAGATATACTTGAGACTCTGGTGATCGGTGTAAATCTCGCAACGTTTACCCAGAAGGTAATGTCGCCATGTCTTAAGTGCATAGACTACGGCTGCAAGCTCTAGATCATGTGTAGGATAATTCTCCTCATGTGGATGCAACTGTCGAGATGCATAGGCAATCACATGACGATCCTTCATAAGAATGCAACCTAGTCCCTGTCGTGAGGCATCACAATAGATAACAAAGTCCTTAATGAAGTCTGGTGGCACAAGTATGGGAGCAGAAGTCAGGCGTCTTTTCAGTTCCTGAAAACTGTGCTCACACTGTGGGGACCACTCAAACTTTGTATCTTTCTTGAGAAGTTCCGTGAGACGTTTGGCCACTTTGGAGAAGTTCTCAACGAATCGGCGACAATAACTGGCTAGACCAAGGAAACTCCTAACTTGCTTAACTATTTCAGGCGGAGTCCAATCAAGAGCGGCCTGAACTCATTTGGGATTGACAGCAATGCCCTTACCAGAGATTACATGGCCGAGATAGGTCACTTCTGGCAACCAAAATTCGCACTTGGAGAACTTGGCATAAAGGCGGTGCTCTCTGAGTTTTTCTAACACAAGTCTAAGATGTTCGGCATGCTCTTCCTCATTCTTCGAGTAAATAAGGATATCATCGAGGTAAACCACGACGAACTTATATAAGTACTCCATGAAGATCGAGTTCATCAAGCGAGAGAGAGTAGCTGGAGCGTTGGTTAGACCAAAGGACATGACGGTGTACTCGTACTGACCATAACGAGTGAAAAAAGCCGTCTTAGGAATATCCCCATTTCTGATCTTGATTTGGTGGTAGCCTAACCTCAAATCCATCTTGGAGAAGACTGAGGATCTAGTGAGCTGATCATACAGATCGTTGATCCTGGGGAGCGGATACTTGTTCTTTATCGTGACAAAATTAACGGGATGATAATCTACAACCATTCGGTCCGTACCATCCTTCTTCTTGACGAAGAGGACGGGGCAAGCCCAGGGAGAAGAACTAGGACGGATGAAACCCTTTTGCAAGGATTCATCGAGTTGTTTCTTAAGCTCGGCTAGTTCTAAGGGTGCCATCTTGTAAGGTCTCCTAGAAATTGGGGCGGTTCCGGGGATAAGATCTATAACAAACTCTACATCTCTGTCAGGTGGAATACCTGGCAGTTCTTCTGGAAAGACATCCGGGAAGTCGCGGACTACCGGGATATCTTCAAGGTCAGGAAGAGGGCTGGCATTTAGAGAATATAGTTGACGCCTTGCAATTTTGGTGGAGACAGTGACTACCTTGCCAGAGGGGTGTGTGAGCTGAACAGACCTGGTGTAACAGTCAATCTTGGCATAATGAGCTTTCATCCAGTCCATACCCAAAATGATGTTAATATCTGAAGACTTGAGGGATATCAAGGAAGCTAGAAATACAAGTCTGTCAACATGTATTTCATTGCCATAACTTATCCTAGAAGTTTGCCACTTGGATCCAGGAGTTTGAATGAGTAGTGGGGAGGGCATATCACAAAATTACATGTCGTGCAAACGGGCATAACTTTCGGAAATGAAGGAGTGAGATGCCCCGGTATCGAATAGAACCGAGGCTGGGTGACAGTTGACAAGGAGTGTACCAAGAACGACATCTGGATCATCATGAGCGTCTTTAGCTGAGACGTGATGCACACGTCCAAGTTCAGTTGGAGCTGACTTGGCACTGATCATCTGGTGTGAAGGCTTACTACCACGGCCAACAGACTTCTCGGACTGGGGTGGAGCAACACGGGTCTGAGTGCAAATACGGGCAATGTGGCCTGGCTCTCTGCACTTGTAACAAATCTTGGAGGTAGGACAAGGACCCACATTGACAAGTGGTCTACCAATAGGCATGGGTGTAGCATATGGTTGAACTAGGTGAGGTGCCACACAAGAAGGCCTTGGTGTATAACCGGGTGGAAGAGCGGAGTTCGGAACCCAAATCCGGCGCTTCTGAGAACTAGAACCGGAGGAAGAACCCAAATCACGGGTGTGCTTACGAGATTCCTCGTAGGTGAGTTGAGCTGTCTCTGCATTAATGGCCTTGTTCACAAGAGCGTGGAATGTATTGCAACGATGCAAGTGGAGATCACGACGCAACTTGGGGTTGAGACCCTTCCGGAATCTAGCCTGCTTCTTGGCATCTGTGGACACTTCTTCTGTAGCATAGCGGGAGAGGTTCTCAAACTCTCTACTGTAAGCATCAACAGCCATCTTACCCTGGGTGAAACTACAGAACTCTTCTCTCTTGCGATCGATGAGGGCTTTAGGAATGTGATGCTCGCAAAAAGCCTCAGTGAAATCTTTCCAGGTAGGTATCTGGCCAGCTGGAAGCATAGCCTCATAGTTCTGCCACCAAAGACTAGCAGGACCTTCCAGGTGATATGCAGCATAAGTGAACTTGTCACTTTCAGCTACATTCGCAGAACGCAGCTTGCGTGTGATACTATGGAGCCAGTCATCTGCATCGAGTGGTTCAATGGAATGATGGAAGGTAGGTGGTTTCAGACCAATGAAATCATAGATGGTCGCTGACTCTTTGTACTGGGGTGCGGTGTTCTCCTCGATACATGCTAACAAGCGGTTAGACTCATGCTTGTTCCTCTCCATCTCTAGCATGAACTCTGTCAGCGAGGACTGATCGGGAGGATCCTCATCCCTACCACCTCTGTGGTTCAGGCAACGAGCAATAGAACTTCGGTTAACCAGCAACATCCTGAAGAACGAAACCAAGGAAGACAAGGATGGATTCAGCATCAACTATAGGTTGCAGAGGGTAGCACAAGAATTTAGTATCTCTCAAACTCCTAGGACAATTCCGGCAGCATAACAACAGTAAAATGCTCAGAATGAGACATTCTGCAAAACACGGGATAGCACCATACTCAACATCATCACTCAAGGTTCTGAGATATTACTAAACAGGCTACACCAGAGGTACTCGAACTGGGATATGACTCTGATCAACCAAACCTTAGAGAATACGGAGTAGAAACACGTGATCCTGATAGACGGAAGAGAAAACCTAGTTCCTTAACCCCGTAGGAAAACATAGGATGACTCAGATCAGAAGGCATGAGGCATAAGGAGTAAAAAGAGCCTTACGTTCCCTTCCACAATCAATTCCCCTATATAGCTAGAGAATTTCTAGACTCAACTTCGACCAGGTTGGCTTGGAAATCCTACAGGCAGTTAGGCTCTGATACCAAAGCTGTCGGGACCCCGATCCTAAGTCACACCGATCTAGCATGTAACACATCATATCACTTTGCGGCCTCACGCACGGTATTCCCACGGGTGCCACCTTACCTAGCCCGGGGACCGTTTGCGCCTCTTGGCTCACGTATATGATAGCGTCGCTAGCATCCATATGACAAAGAACCCAGGCCGACATGGCTAGTCGTGAACCCAAAGCGGTGCTAACCTATGGGGACAGGCATACATGAATCACATCGAGCATGTCGGTCAACAGCATATGAATCCGGGCTGTAGCACTGGGCTAACAGGACTCCGGAAGTCACCGCGTGACATTTCCCCTAAGGGACAGACACAGGAACGAAGTGAAACACATGCCGGCCAGTCAAGTGTCCTGAGCAGTAGTGCTGGGCTAGCAGGACTCCAGTGAACCGGGCTGTAGCGGACTACTATGGCTCAAGGAAGCACTAGACTACATTTCCCCATAAGAGAGGTTGCCAAGGACAAACAACTAGATTGTCGGATCCCACACATAGCAATACACGTCACACGTACGCAAAACATGCAAGTATGTGAGGTACAACATGGCATCACAACATAACGCAAACTCATATAGATAAAGGTTCAGAAGAACCACATAGCATTAAATACAAACAGGGGTCACATGACCCATCATCCAGAGCATACAAGCAACAAGCAGAAGCATTACATGTCTGAGTACAGACAACTACAAATGAAAAAGGCTGAAGAGCCTGACTATCTACAACATCCGATCAAGATCGTAGCTGAGGTACAAGCTACTTGTCGAAGTCCACGTAAACTAGTAAGACCGAAGTCTCCGCTGCAAAAACATAAATAAAGCAACATGAGTACAAAGGTACTCAGCAAGACTTACATCAGATCCTATCATACATGCACTTGTATCAAGAAGGTAATGTGGAGTTTAGTTGCAGCAAGCCAGCTTTGACTCAGTGGCTATCCTGTACTATGACTGCTGGTAACTCTTTTGAGGTGGCGCACACGAGTCCACTAATCACCACGTCAATACACTACTATGGATTCATTCCCGTCTTCCTACGAGAAGGCCATCCATAGCACTCACACTTGTCTTGAGCATTTTAGAGTATCCACTTCAAGTTGTCTATGTACCACGTAAGCATCCAAGAAGTCCATAACCGAGGACACGGCTATTCGAATAGATCATGATAACCCTGCAGGGGTGTACTTCTTCACACACGCTCTCACCACTTATCACCATGTACACGTCATGTATCTCGGCAACCTTCAAGCGGAAGCCTGGCGAGGGTGTCGGCCACGACCTGACTAACCACACAAGACTCTAGTCCAGGGTTTATCGCCTATTCGGGTTCCATCCGCAAGGAGATCCGGCCGGGGTGTCGCTCACGGCCCCAAACGATGTGTGCAGGGTTCCCAAGCCCACCTCACCGAATGGATCTACGCTTGGTACACCGTGCCACTTGTGCCTAGTCTGTCCCAAGGCCACCTGGCCGGGTGCCACTTGGTAGACTACTAACACTACCTACAAACACCAGAAACTAATTGCAACTCCTGGACAAGATCAAGTTGGTTAATAAGTCGAGAGAGCTTGGAGTGCCCGGAGCCCAATGTGTGGTAGTAGCTAGTCATTGGATAACATACACAGAACTCAGTGCTTAAGGACGGTTCCAGTGAGACAACCCACCATGTACTCCTACATGGCCTCTCACCGCTACCTTTACCAAATCGTGTTCACACGCTTAACTCTCAGCACCAGAACATATCGTACCACTCCAATTCATTCCCGACGAATCAGACCTGACACAACTCTAAGCAATAGCAGGCATGGCATGGCAAGAACACAACATGGCTCAATCAACTCCTACACATGCTAGTGGGTTTTAACTATTTACTGTGGCAATGACAGGTCATGCAGAGGAATGGGTTCAACTACCGCAGCACAAAGTAGCAGTTGAATCGTTGTTGTCCTAATGCAATAATGAGAGCAGGAGCGAGAGAGTAGGATTGTATCGGAATGAACAAGGGGGTTTGCTTGCCTGGTAGATCAACAGGGGGCACTACTCCTCAGACAGGTACTCTCGAACACTCTCCGGAGCAGGACCTATCGAGAAGGAACGGTGTCGGTAATCAAAACACAACCATATGCAACAATATGATGCATGATCATGGCATGAATATGTGATGCTGATTGAGATAATGCAACTAGCTTTTATTTGGAGGAAATCCATTTGAACCAAGATTCAAATGCATCTCCAAAATAAGCTCTTTATATAAGCCATAAGTGTGTTTTCATATATACAGCATGTATAGATGGTTTGTCATGCATGAAAATGGTACAGATGGATAGATTGAATTTTTCTGATAATTTTTCATATATAAATTATTTCAATCTGAGCTACGGTTGAATTTCTATGAATTTTTGAAGTTTTGAATATATTCTGGAATTTCCTGATTTATTTTAAAACCAGAAAAGGACTAATTGCGTTAGCACTGCCTCATGCTTGCGTTAGCAAGTCAACATCACTGACCAAGTCAAACCTGACGTGTGGGGTCCACACGTCAGTGACTCAGTTAGTTAACAGGGGGTTTAGTTAGTCTAATTAGGATTAGTGGTCGCCGGGCCCACTGGTCAGTGACTAACTAGGTAACTAACCTAGATTAATTAGTGTTAATCTAATACTAACTAAAGATGTCAGGGGGGTGGCCCACGCGTCAGTGACACAAGGGGGAGGGTCAACCCCGGCCAGCGGGTCAAGGCCACCGGCGGCTTGACGCCGGCGAGCCAGACGCGGCGGAGGGCGTCGGAAACGCGTCTCCAGCGGCCAAATGGACCGCGGAGACCATCTCCGAGGAGCTGGTGCTCGCGCGCATCCACTAGTGCCCTCCGTTTCACCGGAGACGGCCTAAATCGACGGCGGCGACCACTTGGGCGGCGGCCGGAGTTCGGCCTCGACCGGAATCGCGGCTGCAGCGTGCAAAAGACAAGGGGGAGAGGGGGATTCGAGGTGGGAGCTCAGGCGGAGTTGCTGAGCAGGCCAGTGGGCTCGGGGAGGCGCTGAAGACGGCGAATCGGAGTCGGCGGTCGGCGGCGTTCGAGGAGGAAGACGATGGCGACGGCGGCTCCACAGGGCGTCCGACGTCTTGTGGCTTGACGGAGAGGAAGAGGGAGATGCGGCGAAGCTCTCAGGCTTATCGGAGAGGCGAGGGGGAGGCGGTGGCTGCGGCTATGGTGAACGGCGGTGACAGCAGCGCTCGGGCGCAATGAGAGAGAACGAGGGAGAGGAGAGGAATGGGCACGGGAGAGTGAGAGAGGCTTGGGGGGTGCGTGGCGACGCGCGGGCGATCCAGGCGACGAGAGGGAGAAGCAGGAGGTGGCGGGGAACGTGGCCACGGCCGGCTGCGTGGCCGCGCGCGCCGGCGCGTGCCCCTGTCCTTCTGTCGTCGCCAGGAGGACGACGATTGGCAGTTGGGCCAGTCGGCCGCACCACTGGGCCGGCTGAGGCGCCAGGTAAGCTTTCTGTTTTTTTATTTTTGTTTCTGTTTTCTATTTTTCTGACATTTGTTTGGATTTAATAAAATACTAAATCATTTTATTTACTTATGCCAATTTTTGCAGGAGCTAGTGGTATTATTCCAGAGCTCCTCAACAACTAGCATAATTTTTGGACATATATTATATATATAACAAATATATATCCAAAGCAAATAATTATTCATTAAATCCAAATGCCCAAAATAAATATCTATGAGCTCCTAATAATATTGGTTTGATTTTTATCTCTGTCCAATATTTTCAGAGAGCGACATGAACATTTTCTTGGAGACTTTTGGAGCACTTTTTATTTGGGTCATGTCCAGAGATGATTCTGAGGGTTTCACAAATCCTCATTTCAAATTTAAATGGAATTTAAACTTGATGCACACATGAAGGGCTAGCCTAGGTCATACCAGAACTAGGGATGTGATAGTTCATGTGCAAAATAAGTATCTCACCCGTGAAAATATTCTGCATCAAGAGCACATTATCCACCTCCGGAGCGTCATCTGTCGATTGGAGAATCTCTTGATCCTCAAGGAGAGGATTTCTTCATCACTACCACCTTCTTCTTCATCACCAAAAGAGAATTTAGTATCGGGTATGGGCACTCCCCTTGGCTTCCGCCAAGCTTGGGGGAGGTGCCCCGGTATCGTATCATCCCCACTATCTTTTGCCTTTACTTATTTTAGTTCGATCTTTTGCTTTAGATGAATAAAAGTTTAGTTCGATCCCTTCTTTTTGAGAGTTTGCTTAATGATCTACCCTTGTAATCGTGTGCGAGATATATAATAAAGTTTAGTTTGAGTTTTTGCTTCCTTTATTTTCATGTTGCAATAAAATAAAGGAAATAAATGAAAGAAAGGAAATAAATGAGAAATATCATGTGATAATCTTATGGTAGGTGATGACACCACATAAGGAAAAGTATAAGTAGAAATTTTTATTAGATGTTGAAAAACATAGCATTAGTCAATGATGCAAATCATGAAAGAATTAATAAGGGAAGAGAAGATTCACATATAAATATACTACCCAAGAAATCTTTTGTGATTGTGAGCCCTCATCAAAATATTATATGCCAAAATTGTTGACATTGGACAAGGAAGACAACCTAATGGTTCATGTTTGTTTATATTCACATAGAAGTCATATTGTCATAGATCCTTTAACATGTGGTTCTTGCCCCCTACCTTTGCTAGCCAAAATTCCACACTAAGTAGAGATACTACTTCTGCATCCAAAAACCCTTAAACCCAAATCTTATTTTCAAGAGTCCATCATACCTACCTAGGGATTGAGCAAGATCCCTCAAGTAAGTTGTCATCGGTGCAAAAAGGCAATAAAAATTGTTCGAAAAGTGTGAGATCATTTAGTGTAAGAGAAAATTGAGCGTTGCACGAACTGGTGATGGTGAAGAATAAAAGCGATAAACTGCATAATAAAGGTCGCTATCACAATGGGCAATGCAACGTGATGTTCTTTTGCATGAAGGGGTTGAGCATACAAACAAATAAGCGCGTGGAAACCTCTGCTTCCCTCTGCAAAGGGCCTATCTTTTACTTTTATGTATTTACTTTTATGCAAATTAAAGATTTAAAGTTTTCTCTATTCCTTTTTATTTTCCTCCTTTGGCAAGCATCATGTGGTGAATAAAGATCTAGGAACATATGTCCAGTTGAATATAGATAGCATGAGTTATTATTGTTGATATCACCCTCGAGGTGAATACGTTGGGAGGCAAAACTATAAGCCCATATCTTTCTATGTGTCCGGTTGAAACATTTTGCTCATGGGTATGTGGTGAGTGTTAGCAATCATAGAAGACTATTTGATGGTTGAGTATGTGGACTTGCCTAAAGGCTCCGACACGTGACCCTTCCTGAAAATATGATGAATTGTAGTTGCAATGTTGACTGAGAACATAGTTTGTTAGTTTCCAATAGAGGTTTTGCTTTATACTTCGATAGTGTGATGAACTGTCACTTATTCATGAGAAGTCTATGATAAAATTTCTACGATAAGAGTATTATGTTTAAATGTGTTGCTATTGTGATATTGAACATGATGCTTCTATGTCCGTATTTTGTTTTTATCGACACCTCTCTCTCTAAGCATGTGGACATGTTTTCGATTTCGGTTTTCGCTTAAGGACCAACGAGGTCTACGCTTGGGGGAGTTGATATGTCCATTTTGCATCATGTTTTCTTACTTCTATTTATGATGTTTTCTCCATAATAATGCTTTTGGAGTAATTCTAATGCCTTTTCTCTCATAATATGCAAGGTATACACAAAGAGGGAGAATTCCGGCAGCTGGAAATCTGGACCTGGAAAAGCTACGTCGGGCTACCTATTCTGCACAACTCCGAACAAGCTAAAACTTCACGGAGAATTTTTATGGAATATATGAGGAATATTAGCGCAAATAAGTACTAGAGGGGGCCCACCAGGTGGGCACAACCCACCTGGGCGCGCCATGGAGCCCAGGCGCGCCCTGGTGGGTCGTGCTCACCCAAGCCCACCTCCGGTGCCCATCTTCTTGTATATAAGTCATTTTGACCTAGAAAAAATCAGGAGAGGACTTTTGAGACGGAACTCCACCGTCTCGAGGCGGAACATGTGCAGGAGCACTTTTGCCCTCCGGTGGAGCGATTCCGCCGAGGGAACTTCCCTCCCGGAGGGGGAAATCATCGTCATCATCATCACTGACAACTCTCCCATCTTGGGGAGGGCAATCTCCATCAACATCTTCAACAGCACCATCTCATATCAAACCCTAGTTCATCTCTTGTGTTCAATCTTGTTACCGGAACTATAGATTGGTGCTTGTGGGTGACTAGTAGTGTTGATTGCATTTTGTAGTTGATTACTATATGGTTTATTTGTTGGAAGATTATATGTTCAAATCCAATATGCTATTTAATACCCCTCTAATCTTTAGCATTATTATCATTTATGAATAGTTACTTTTGTTCTTGAGGTCACGGGAGAAATCATGTTGCAAGTAATCATGTGAAATTGATATGTGTTCGATATTTTGATAGTATGTATGTTGTGATTCCCTTAGTGGTGTCATGTGAATGTCGACTACATGACACTTCACCATATTTGTGCCCAAGGGAATGCATTGTGGAGTAGAAATTAGATGATGGGTTGCGAGAGTGACAGAAGCTTAAACTCTAGTTTATACGCTATTCCGTAAGGGATCGATTGGATCCAAAAGTTTAATGCTATGGTTAGAATTTATTCTTAATAATTTTCTCGTAGTTGTGGATGCTTGCAGGAGGGTTAATCATAAGTAGGAGGTTTTCTCAAGTAAGAAAAGCACCTAAGCATCGGTCCACCCACATATAAAATTATCAAAGTAGCGACCACAAATTGAACCAACATGGTGAAAGAGACTAATGAAAATCCCGTGTACCCTCAAGAAATCTTTGCTTATCGTAAGAGACTATTTTGGCCTGTCCTTTACCTCAAAAGGATTGGGCTACCTTGCTGCACCTTTGCTACTATTATTGTTACTTGCTCGTTACAAATTATCTTGTTGTCAAACTACTATGTTACTTACAATTTCAGCACTTGCAGACATTACCTTATTGAAAACCACTTGTCATTTCCTTCTGCTCCTCATTGGGTTCGACACTCTTATTTGTCGAAAAGAGCTAAAATTGATCCCCTATACTTGTGGCTCATCATGCTATGATGATATCGAAGAAGGGACATCAAAGGTAAACTTGATAAAGTGGACTTCTGTGGAGTGGTGTCGAGAAGAGCAACAAATACAGGAGACCATCTTGGCATTGCATTCCTTTCCCACTTACCATCTTTTTGATCTCCCTATTGAGTGGTGTCGATTGTAACAACCCAAGGTTTACCCCAAATTAGAAATTGATTTTTATTTATTTTTTGCATCATAAGAATTGCACAAGCATCATATTGTGTTAATTAATAAGTTGATTTTAATATGTTGATTCGCCATCTTGTTTAATGGTAAATAAGTAAACCCTTCTCCCTTCTAGTGTTTTAGCCTGAGACTCAGCTCCACACCTAGCACATGATCTTTTTGTGATATTTGGGAGGTACCCAAATTATTTCTCAACATGAGCACAAGCCTAGCTATCACTCATAGTTCAAACCCATTTATTCAATTTAATTGTTTCCTTCTCTAAATAAATATTAAATGGATTCAAATGGGTTGATTATTTTTGTATGGCCTTGTTATAATCTAGAGTTTCAACCAATGCAGAGTTTGTTTGATGCCTCAAATAATTCGTTTCCCATCACTACACTTGTTTAATTAATAATAAAAATAAAAATTGTCTCCGCCATTGTAACGCCCCGAATACAACTTTCCATATTTGGACTCCGACTCTTGCCTTTTCCGGAGATGCGATATGTTTTTCCTTTGTGGTTGGGTTTTATCTTCATTTTGTATTTTGTTCATGTCATGCATTGCATATCATGTCATCATGTGCATCTCATTTGCATACGTGTTCGTCTCATGCATCCGAGTATTTTCCCCGTTGTCTATTTTGCAATCCGGCACTCCTAAGTCCTCCGGCGCCCCCTTTTGTCTCTTTTCAGGTGCGGGTGTTAAACATTCTCGGAATGGACCGAGATTCGCCAAGCGGCCTTGGTACACCACCGGTAGACCGCCTGTCAAGTTTCGTGCCATTTGGAGTTCGTTTGATACTCCAACGGTTAACCGGGGAACCGTAAAGGCCTCGTGTGTGTTGCATCCCAACACCCCTCCAAAGTGGCCCAATAACCCATCCAAATCCCCTCCATCCTCTCGGCCGTTCGATCACGATCGCGTGGCCGAAAACCGCACTCTATTTGGACATTCCTACCCCCTTCTACCTATATATATGTGTCTCCCTCCAAAAATTTCGTGGATGAAACCCTAGTCATTTTCCTCTTCGCGCCGCGGGACAAAAATCCCCATCGACGGACATGTCCGCCGCCGCCTTCGCCCAACCGGAAGATGCCACGTCAGTGCGTGCCACCTTCTCTCTCCTCTGCGCCTGCCACGGCCCGCGGAGCCCATCGCGGGCCCGCCTGGCCCGGTCGCCGCTGCCGCTCGCCCAAGCAACTCCCCGCGCGGGAGCCCGAGCTGCGCGCCGCCGCCTGCCGCTCGCTCGCCTCACCGCCGCCACCCCTCGTTGCGCTGCCTCGCCTCGCCTGCGCCGCCGCCGGCCTTGGTTTCGACGCGCCATGCATCCATGCCCATGGTTCTTGCCATGGTCAGCTTGTTGAACATGTATTCTTGCTATTGCTATGCTTATCTTGTCATGCAATGCCTTGTGGTGAGTGAATCGAGCTCGCAAAGAGGCCTTCACAATTCTGTTTTTGCCATGCCCAGTTTCGGCTAAGTCTGAATCTGTTAACGAAACTTGCTATGTTTACATGGATGCCATCATATCTTCTAATCCTTTTTGGCTTATGGTCAGTAAGAGACTTTTGTTATATGCTTTGAGT
Source organism: Triticum aestivum (assembly GCF_018294505.1). Classification (NCBI taxonomy): domain Eukaryota; kingdom Viridiplantae; phylum Streptophyta; class Magnoliopsida; order Poales; family Poaceae; genus Triticum; species Triticum aestivum. The sequence continues at coordinate 156,273,618 of NC_057794.1, read as the reverse complement.
AGATTCATGCCATGCCTTGTATTGTTATGATATGTACCTATAACATGTTGTTTGCTTGCTCTAAACATTGCTTCCTGATGTTAATTCCTGGCATTTTAGCATTTTCACCAAGTATGTGAAGCTGTTATCTTTTGCACTTTTGCCATGCTTGTTTGAACCTTCTCTTGTGTGACTTAGCCGTAGCTCAGTGTACATATTTTGTCAAGCATCTTGAGTAAATCACTTCCATGGGCTTTGTTTCTATGCTGGAGTGCAGTATCTTAGTTTCTTGTTGCATTCTAGATGGCATCGTGTTGTTAATCGCATAATTGTGCCATTCTTGTTTTGCTTGCCATTTGCAAACCGTGCATCCGTTTCCGGTGATCTTTATATCGATTTTGACCAAAATCAACTCATCTTTCCAGAGGCACGCTTGGTTTGCCAAGTTGAGGCCTGGTTCCATCTTTCCCTTCCAAAGCACGCATATGCATTGCATGTCACATCCCGCATATCATGCCATGCTTTGCATCATGTTGCTTGCGCATTGCATCGTGGTTGATTGTGGTTTCCTGTGCTTGTGTTCTTGCCTTGGGTAGATCCGGGAGACAAGTACATGATCGCGGAACCCGTTGAGTACGCTTAAGAGGATCAAGCTTTTGCCAACTCGGAGAACTTTGCAGGCAAGATGACCATACCCTCGAAATCACTTGTATCTTTGCTTGCTAGTTGCTCGCTCTATTGCTATGCCGCGATACCTACCACTTGCTATATCATGCCTCCCATATTGCCATGTCAAGCCTCTAACCCACCTTATCCTAGCAAACCGATGTTTGGCTATGTTACCGCTTTTGCTCAGCCCCTCTTATAGCGTTGCTAGTTGCAGGTGAAGATGGAGTTTGTTCCATGTTGGAACATGGATATTATTGGGATATCATTATCATATCTTGTTTACTTTAATGGACCTATATACTTAGTAAAGGGTGGAAGGCTTAGCCTTATGCCTCGTGTTTTGTTCCACTCTTGCCGCCCTAGTTTCCGTCATACCAGTGTTATGTTCCTTGATTTTGCGTTCCTTATGCGGTTGGGTTATAATGGGAACCCCTTGACAGTTCGTCTTGAATAAAACTCCTCCAACAAGGCCCAACCTTGGTTTTGCCATTTGCCACCTAAGCCTTTTTCCCTTGGGTTCTGCTGACTCAAGGGTCATCTTTATTTTAAACCCCCAGGCCAGTGCTCCTCTGAGTATTGGTCCAACCTGTCAGCCATCGGTGACCACCAAGGGCAACTCTGGGTTGGCCTACCGGAAGTTTGGACAATCCGGTGTGCGCTGAGAACGAGATATGTGCAGCTCCTATCGGGATTTGTCGGCACATTCAGGCGGCTTTGCTGGTCTTGTTTTACCATTGTCGAAATGTCTTGTAACCGGGATTCCGAGTCTGATCGGGTCGTCCTGGGAGAAGGAATATCCTTCGTTGACCATGAGACCTTGTGATGGGCTAAGTTGGGACACCCCTGCAGGGTTTTGAACTATCGAAAGTTGTGCCCACGGTTATGGGCAGATGGGAATTTGTTAATATCTGGTTATAGAAAACCTGACACTTAACTTAATTTAAAATGCATCAACCGCGTGTGTAGCCGTGATGGTCTCTTTCCGACGGAGTCCGAGAAGTGAACACGGTTCTCGTGTTATGTTTGAACGTAAGTAGTTTCAGGATCACTTCTTGATCACTTCTAGTTCATGACCGTGCTTTGCTTCTCTTCTCGCTCTCTTTTGCGTAAGTTAGCCACTATATATGCTTAGTGCTTGCTGCAGCTCCACCTCATTACCCCTTTACTACCCATAAGCTAAAATAGTCTTGATCTCGCCAGTGTGAGATTGCTGTGTCCTCGTGGCTCACAGATACTTCAAAACAGTTGCAGGTGCCGATGATACCAGTGCAGGTGACGCAACCCATCTCAGATGGGAGCTCGATGAAGATCTTGTTCGTTGTGTTGTTCCGTTTCCAGTTGATCAGTAGTGGAGCCCAGTTGGGGAGATCGGGGATCTGGCATTAGGGGTTGTCTTTCTTTATTTGGTTCCATAGTCGGACCTTGATTATATTTTGGATGATGTAATGCTATAGTTATGTATTATGTGAAGTGGCGATTGTAAGCCAACTCTTTATCCCTTTCTTATTCAGTACATGGGATGTGTAATGATTACCCCTCTTGCGACATGCCTACTATGCGGTTATGCCTCTAAGTCGTGCTCCGACACGTGGGAGATATAGCCGCATCGTGGGTGTTACAGCCATGCATGACACCGAGCTGCACCACACCATGTTAGGTTCACCCCGTTGCCTGCTCTCCTTCCGGCTTCCTCGCCACCTTCGATCGCCCCCTCAGCGTTGGCGTGCACCACCGCCCCACTAATTCTACGGCTGACCAGATTTTCCGACCTGCATTGTCTACCTCCGCTCCACCATCGCTAGCCTGCTAGACCACGCCTTGGCCCATTGTCCTCACCTAGTGTCCACTCCGCAGTCTGGGCTCGCACCTATGAACTATCCGCTCACTACAGCACCTGGTGGGCCGACCCACGGACGAGAAGAGCAACAAATCGTATTACAGTGCGAAAAAACCACAAAAAAGGCTATCCCGAGTAATCGAACTTGAGACGTAACAATCGTCTCCGTCCTCGGCTAACCACTTGAGCGAGTGGATTCTAGTGACTTCAAGCAGCAAGGAAAGTTTAAGAACAATTCAAGTCGCATTAGTAAACACAAAATTGCACAATATTGTCACTGTATCACATAGATTTTTGAATTATTTGAAAATATTTTGGAAAATGCAATTTTATTAAAAAATGTGAACAAAATTTGGAAGTTCACATATTTAAAAAAAAGTTCACGAACATGAAAGGAAAAGCTGGCCTATTAAAAAATTCATGAATTAAAAAAGTTCACAAAGTTCAAGAACCTGCATCGAATTTCGAAAAAACTTCACTAATCTTAAAAAGTTCAATTTTGAAAATGAAATCATCGATTTTGAAAAAAGTTTACCGAAATAAAAAAAGTTCACCAAATTTGAAAAAATAGTTCATTGGTTTCGAAAAAAGCTCATTGATTTTCAAAAACAATTCATTAAATTTTAGAGGAGTTCATTAATTTTGAAAAAAGTTCATAAATTTTGAAAAAAAATTCATCGATTTTAAAAAAGGTTCACGAATTTGAAAAGACTTCAACCACTTTGAAAGAAAGATCGTCAATTTTGAAAAAAGAGTTCAAGAAATTGAATTTTTTTTGCGCATTTATCAAAAGAAAATCACAAAAGAAAAGGAAAATAAAAAATAGAATAACCATTCCAAAAAAGAGAAAAAAGGAACAAGAAAATAGAAAATAGAAAAGAAGAAGAAAAAAGTAAACAAGATGTACACAAACACATGAAATGAGGGTGGACGGTTGGTTACTATGGCGTACAATGAACAGAATATCACGCCCGTTAGTGTGTATTGCTAATGGGCGCCTCAAGCGTCCCCACACTGGGCCAACCCATGTTGCCTTTTTCCTCTTTGTTTTAATCTGTAAAGAAAATACACGAGTTGGTCGTGATTCGAACCTGGGACCTCCACCATCGATACATGCTGGTGTAACCACCCTACTACTTGTAAACTGCTTTGGGATTTTGCCGAAGAGGATGGGTGACACAGTACATTAGAGATAAGTATTATCCTTGGTGAGAACCAAGGTTATTGAACCAATAGGAGAACCAAGCAAACTCTCCTAAGCAGCACCTACACACATAAAAGCAAATACTTGCACCCAACGTGGGCAAGAGGATTGTCAATCCCCTTGAACCCATTACTTGCAAGGATTAATTCTGATAGTGATAGATAAATAAATTACAAAGGAAAATAAAAGTAAATAAATTGCGGCAAAGTTTTTTTGGATTTTTAGCAGTATGATAAAAGTAGACCCGTTGGGCATAGTTTTCACTAGAGGCTTCTCTCTTGAACACATAGCAAACGGTGGGTAAAAAAATTAATGTTGGTCAATTTTTAGAAAAGGGCATAGTTATGACATATTCACGACAATGATCATTTATATAGGCATCATGTCCGAGACAACACTACTGCAGGATGCTGCTAACGCGACACTATGATCAGAGACCCTTTGACGAAACTGTGTGCGATGCAATAATCGCAAATGGTGGTGTAAAAACCGTCAAAAAGGTGCAAAACGTTTGTGATGGAGGATGCATCAAACACTATTCAGATTTTTAGTTGCGTGTGCGATGCAGGGCATATGGTCCAGTTCAATTAACTGTTTGCGATGAGGAGAACAAAAGAAATAGGCAGCCAGATGAAGGTGTGTGTGATATACACCATATAGTTCACTTGCATGAACTGTTTGTGATTAGGCAACACAAAAGAAACGGTCAGCCAGATCAAGGTGTGTGCGATATACGGCATGCATTTCACTCGGATGAACTGTTTGCATTGAGATAAGAGAACAGAAACAGTTCAACTTTACAAGATGTGTGTGATACGCGGCAAACATGTCTATAATTGAAAACGTGTGCGAAGACCGATAACAACACAGACGATTACTGCTAACAAGCCATGTGTGTTGTGAGCAAACGATTGCTGTTATACAATTGTGAGTGATTGATGAAAACATCACCGACGGGTTCCTTTGGTTAGTCCGTGTGTGACGTGATTTTCTTTGTCCGCACAACATCTACGCTCTGTCTACAGAGCATCAACATATATACTTAAAAAGACAGCATTGCATAACCAAATTAAGCATACAATTACACAAGTGACTAAACGCATAACATTTCCAGACACAAAAGTAAGCATTTACATGCATACTAAAGTAGGAGAAACGAGGATCTAATCATCTACTTATTGTTGGGACGACGCTTGCCATTGCTCTGCTTCCGGCTGGATCCCTGGCCATTTTGGGGAAGGAGGCACTTCCTCATGCATGTCAACGATCTGTCTATACATGTCGTAGCTCGTGTACGCATCCTTGGCCGCGTACACGACGTGAGCTTTGTCGAGTTTCTCCATCCAGGATGAGTGCCAGGCACGCTTGTCCTTGTTGCACGAATCCTTCATGTCTCTGTAGTAGGGGTCGATGATGGCTTCGGTGAGGTGAACCAGTGAGTCCTTCTCATGCTCCTTGCTGCCCCAGATCTTGTATTAGCCCTGAATGTCGACAAGATTCTGGCAGGCGATGCCCGAATTCTCGAGCGCCTTTGCTACGCTGGTGATGTCCACTGTAGCGAACATGTAGTGGGGCCTGTTGACAAACCTCGCAAAATGCTCGCAAGGCCTTGTGGCCAGGCAGTAGTGGTAGACGAGGATGTGGTGGCGCACGCACATCTAGGCGACGACAACCTTGGGACGAGACCTGGCACGAGCGCGGGTGTACTCGAGGTCGAACCCGACCACCTTGTACTTCTCCTCGGCAAGCAACAGCTCCATGAGGTGGATGGAGTGCTCCACCCAGACCGGGTCGTTGGTGTACACCACCAAGAGGTCCATGAACCTTCTGTGGGTGTCCACCATGGCACGCATGGTGAACTGCTGCTCGTCATCGGCAGCCGCTCGGAGCGCCATTGGAGCTGCGCAGGATACCCTCTAAGAATTTCTCGTGGATGGTGTGCTTCTTACAATGGTGGGGTGTGATCAAAAGGTTGAAGAGACACAAGGGTTAAATGGATGCTATAATAAATGGGGGTCAGCCGGCCTGCAATCATCACGTATTGTCACGACATTCATAGTGGAGGATTCCAGTGCATGCTTGACAACACCGCACCACACGTGTGGGCTCGAAGAGGTGCCAAATCTATCATCGGTGAGCCTGTTCCCACGCTACCACGTAGTTTACTGCGCAAGCCTCCCGCCCGACTAGTTTGGCCACGCGTCGGCTAGAAGAGGGACAAATCATGGGCGTTTATTGGCAAAAAGCTTTGTAAAAACAAAGTGTGTGGAATGACTTCAGTCATAAGTTTACCCGTGGGTGATGAGGTCAAAGTTACACAGAAGGGTGATGATGGAAACTCGAGTGCGATAATTAATTATGCGTTCTACAGGGCACATGGTGGAAGAAACCAACTGTGTGAAATAATGTTGAAGATCGCAGTTGAGTTAGCTATACAGATCATGTGCTGTGAGATCGACAAGGTAAACAGATTCAATAATGGTTAATAAAATCTAAGACCATTGCATATTAAGGTCAAAATAGTGCTACCAATATACGAGTCTCATACGATGCCATTTCAACGATTGTACCACAAAAGCTTGAAATATTACGAGGTTCAAATTCCAGAGGTATATGGCTCAAATTCGAAGATTACAAGGTTCAAACTAATATTAGAAATGAAATTCAACTCATCAGCTGCAAACGCTCGCGCTGATCCGCTGAACATGGATATCAGAGAGGTTCAAACTAATATTACCACTTCTAAGTCTGGTTTTGAAATCTCACAATTTTTGCAAAGGGCTCAGCCATTGAGAAGTCATGTATGGGGTTGACACGATGACTTCCGATTACTCTGTCATCTGAAGTTCCAAAATGAAATCCAGCATTTTTGGAGCCTATTCCATTCTGCCGCAGGCGCCGGCGCTGATCAACAAACCATTCATTTTTGCGAAATAAATGTAGGGCAAACCTCATTTCCTTCAACACTCTTGCTCTGAGAGCAAAGAACCTGGCGAATATAATCTCCAGTAAGGTCCCCCGGTAGGAGTTCAAAGTAATTTCTGAGAGATGCAGATCTAGGCATTCGATGTGATATTTATATTATATCACATTATCCACCACTAGGCCTAATCTTATCTGCAAAACAAGAAAACATGTTGGTGCCTACATGCAGTTTTGAACATTACTACATGCCTATTTGGTTTGCGGGATTTGTAATATGCACTAAAATGCCATCTTCGATCTGCCATGATTAACATGGGCATTTGATTACATTCTAGAAAAATGTAGCCTTCTTCACAAGAGGTTGGGTGGATGAAAAGTTCCCTAAGAAAACTAGTACAGATGAATCCAAAGGAGAAATGCTTATTGATTGTAACCATATGGATCAAGCAACCAATATGGGGGTGGAACATGTATGTACTGAAATCCTCCAAAAGAATCCTTCAGAAATCATAGTACATTTTCATTGTAAACTTGGAAAAAGGTGTCACAAATTGAACTCCCTTATGGTTAACATTTAACAGGAAAGGAACATCACCTCGATATATAGCTTATCCAGGCACGGAAAGCATCTCAGGAAACTGACAACTTGCTCCAGGTTGGGGTCGATAGATTCTAGTGCCAAGACCTTCACTGTGTGTAGTTTCGGGGTCAAGCTTGTCGGAATCATTTTCTGAATGACAGACGAACAAACATATTCAAAATTAGAAATAATGTTAATTTGTAGAAGGAGAGGTAGAAGGCGGCTGTTTTACCTGAACGGTGTGGATCCAATAGCAAGTTCGAAGTATTTGTCAGACGAGTAGCCCACCACTATCAATTCTGGCGCAGAAATTACATTGATTCTTGATCAACTACAAGTAATCTCTCAAGTGCAGGTGTGTCCTCAGTGACCATACCATGGTACACATCTTGTGATGTCTTCCTGCCGCACCAGCAACACACATAAATAGTCCGGAGAGTCATGGAGGTGATGTGGAAGGTACTCAACTCATTGATCGCCTGAAGATGAAGGTACTGGAGTGCAGTATAGCCATGGAGGAGGTGCTCCATGTCACCATTTGAGAGGCAGACGGCGACGAGCTCGAGGTACTTCAGTCGTGGTAGAATAAGAGTGGGCGCGTCATTAAGGGGGGATGGCAGTTCCTGAACTTGGCGATGCGCAGCGTGGGCGCAAGGCGGAGTGCGGACGTTGGCAACGACTGCATATGCCCATCACCTAAAGTGAGCTCCTCGAGCTAATCTAGGGCGGGGGATTAGAACCTGTCATCAAGCTTGTCTTGGTCCTTGCTATTGGAATGGAACTTGCCCATTCTAAGGCCTCTGGTTGGGCCAAGTGACTTTCGAGGATCATGGAGAATGCATCCAAGCTTTTGCGATAGCCATGGCAGAGCTCGTGGGTGTCGATGAGGTCGAGAGGGATGGAGTTCCATAGGGTACGCCACTGCCGAGAAAGTACGGTTGTCCGTGCACCATATTTGATTGGGAGGAGGGAGATGATGACTATCAACATATCATCGGGGAGGCTGCTAATGAAGTCTAGGCCTGCTGGAGTCGCTTGTGGTTCTAGCTCACCCCGCCTCCGCTTGTTGGCAGCCCCGTTCTCCACCTCCGGAGTCTCCTTGTCAGCGGTGCTTTCTGATAGAAATGGGAGTACATGGAATATTTAGTTAAAACAGGCAATAGAAAAGTGTATTGGTAACTTGAAGTTATTAGGTAGGAATATAGTAAGAAAAGGGAATAATAGTTGGTTGCTTAAATACTACACAATTCATTTGATATTGCTCGGTAAGTCAACATGCAGATAGTTGAAAAGAAAACTTACTTCGAACAAAGTCTGGACGGATGAAATCATCGGGTAAGTTACCATATATCTCATGACCAGGCCCTTTTATGTGCAGTGCAATTCCAGTGCCAGCTTTCAGTTCATAAAACTTAGCAATTACTTTCCAAAAGCCAGTGCCAAAATAGGAGTCACAATGTTCATCAAGTCTTACGGTAGCAACAATTGTAAATCCATGGTTTGTGTGCAGTATGACATCCCTGCAGTCTTGATTTATGTAAAGGAAAAGATTGTGCACTACAATTCTGTTGCATAGCAAGGGACGCGCTACAGAAAATGGTAGGATTGTTAAAGAAAATATGGTAACATGCAAATATGGGCCCAATTTGAAAGAACTGTACAACAGTCAAAATCGAAGGACAAAAGTTTATAATTAAATAGATAGGGTAAACATGATGTCATGGAAATATGAGAGTAATCGAAAGAACAATACATCATTAATTTGCCTAATATAGAAAGAAGAGGGGGGATCCCCTTTGACGTATATGGTGCATGTGGCACCTTTTATCCAAATGTAGTAATATTTAGAATATGTTCAGGAAAGTAGGCCATGCCAGCCGATTTAGGGTGAGATTGAACATATCGCGTGCATCCTCAAGTCATCTGGTACGGTGAGATGGAATTTCTAGCGGAGGCCGCAAGATCCTGATGTATCCGCGCACTGTACACTCTATGAACGGAAGAAAACCCTCAAATCAGCTCGAATAAAAATGAATTCAGAGTGATTTCGGCCAGGTGATTAAAGGAGGCTAATGAACTGGGATAAGAGATTAGATAATATCTCATTAAATTAGTTACCTTGTTGTCCATGAGAAAGAACCCTTAGTACGGTAGATTCCCCAACCGAGCGGAGATGGGTCAACCACGAGCAGCATCGAGAAAGTCGATGGCGATAGGCGGTGGCAAGCGGAAGTGGCGAAATGCGGTGGGCTTTGCCGGCAGCCTGGCGGCGGCGGCAGGCAGCGAGCTAAGTGTTTACCGCCGCAATAGGCGGTGCCATGCATAGACGCGGTGGAGCTTGTGCAGGTGTGAATGGTGACCGGAGGGGTGGCGGGCAGGGTGAGGGTTTTTGTGACGTGGGATGGTGAGGGTTTTCTTTTTTCTTTTTTGAATTGGGTGGTGAGGGTTTTTTGTCCCACAAAGAATTTTGGAGGCGACGGTTTGCTAGAGCCAACCGTGTGTGATTGATGCAACAGGCAAAATGAAAGTCATTGCACACGGTTCCAATTTTGGGAATCGTGTGTGATTGATGTACTACCTCTGTCCTGGTTTATTGGCCCCCTTTGTAATTTTTACCAAATTTTTACCAAATATTTAACTAAGAAATGTTTGTGCATGTCACCAAAAATTATATCATTGAGCACTATGCTCAAATACCCATCCATTGATTAATTTTTGCTGACCTGCACTAACATTTTGTCAGTTAAACTTTTGGTCAAAATTTAACACAAATTACAAAGGGGACCAATAAACCAAGACGAAGGTAGATTCCATCAACTGAACTGATTGCATCCATATCCCACTGTTAGACATAGGTAAACATAGATTAAACATACTCAGACATAGATAATAAGCGTACACGTACACAAGCATAGTTCAACCATAAGTACATAGTTCAACCGTCATTAAGAATACTCAAGCGTACATAGTTCAACCATCATTAAGCATACTCAAGCGTACATAGTTCAATCCCACATCTCATCTCACATGCCGGCACGATCCTTAAACTTCTCTAGGTACTCATTGTATGCGCCATGCGCTACCCTGCAAGAATACTTCTACTTGAAGGAGCCAACGGCCCATCCTCTTGCATGCGCTAGAACACTTAGATACGCATCATGAAGCATGTGGTTGCAAAATGGGCATCGATAGCCACCGGTCTAGGTCCTAATACGCCTATTATGCATTCCCACATAAAGCTCCCTCAGGATTTGCCTCTTGTACCTCCTCTGACCATCTTCATCCTCACTGTCCACATCGTCAGATAGCACCTATACAAATAGTAAAACAAATTTGGCATCATATCAATGATTGCATGTTTTGAAGTGGGATTAGGAATTTATGGCTATTTATTTATACATATTCAGATATTATGGTTCAATTTTTAAGCACAGTCATCTATGTACAGACCAATCTTGAAGAAAATAATAGCACAAACATATGTAGGTCATTCATAATCAATTGTCAAGTCCGGGCTAGGAATTATTAGCACGAACACTAACCCTAGTCGGATTACTAGAAGAAATCATTTGCACAGATGAAACAACTAATCACTTATCACTTGTACCATTCAACAATCAATACACTACAGGGATCTAACGAAACTTATTCAGATTTCATGGATTGGGAGAACATAACCATAGGATTTCTATTCCAAAAAGGGGGAGGCAGGAGTAACCAGAGAAACCCTATGATCTATTTGACACATAAATGGGTATAGATGACTAACCAGCTGTCCATCGTTGTCGGAGTCATCGCCGGAGTGGTCGTCGGAGTCGTCGCTGGGGTCGTCACCAGAGTCGCTATGGAACTCCGCCTCTGGCTGTGTAAGCTCGATGATGTCAGGGTGCATCAATAACTCATCGACGGTGACGGCAACCTCTGTCCCCATCTCGACGTCGTGCTCCGGTGCTTTAGCAGCCCCAGCGTCGCCACTCCCTCCGATGGGGAGCTTCAGCGGCATCCTCATACACTGACGGCTTTGAGGAGTGCGAGCGGCGTCTTGGATGCAAGCGAAGAGAGAGGATTGTGTGTGTGGCGAGGATGGGGGGTGCGGCCGCTCGGGCGCACCATTAATATGGAGTAGTGGGAGTTGTGTGAGAGAGGTGGGCGGTGGTCAAATCGATGGCTCACCTCACGGTGAGCCTGCGCACCGGACTGCTAGTATGCCTACCAAAGTTTCACACAGCTACTCACACGCCTCCCGATGACACTGCGCAGTGAGCACACCTCCGCCAATTCACACACCTGCACACACGCGTCCCGGTCTACCTGCGCGGTGGACTGTTCGCATGCGTCCCGTCAATTCATGCCTGCTCGCACGGCACACGGGTCGTGCGGCGACACGTATATACTGTTTTTCTATTTGGATGACTAATGTTGCCGCTTTATTGCTTAAGCATGGCATGTATCCATCGTTGGTCTAATGCTCACGGTTCGAATAAATAATTCGTCTGGGATATTGGTTCCCAATTATTAATAATATCCCGTTTATAATTAGATAAATATTACATCAAAACTGCTCTCAAATTTGACAAAAAAAGTACAATGCACTTTGTATTGGTGTCCATATGACAACACGATAAGTTTCATGAACTTCAAATAAGTTCTGGATGTACTAGAATTTAAAAATCAAGATTCTCAATGTTTGAAATTTGTTGCACTGGGAGTAAACATGCACCCAGTGAGGCAGATGTGTTTTTGCAATCCATTTAGGTGCACTGTCACGTGTGCATGTAGCTCAAATTTGATTTTTGCACATTATACCCGTAGAAAATCAATCAATTAATGTACTAAAATGTCTTAATGATCTCTGAGATTTTTTTCGATATTCAAAATGCCCCTCCTTTGGTAACATATCTTCACCATGGGATAATTAATTTAACATGCATCGTAGTTGCGGTGGATTCGCGGTGTGTGTGTGGGTGTGTGCGTCTGGGGGCGGCAGGTGGCTCGCAGTACACTACGAGTTGTGAGCCACCGTGTGGGTTGGCCGTTTTGTTAGGCAGGTCGGTGCCACACCAGAGTCGTGAAATCGTTATTTAAAACATTAGAAAACCCTTTCATACATACATGTGTTGGCCACATGCAGTCGATGGTTGTCCTACACGACACTCGATACTCGCATGTGACACTTTATGTGGGCCCGTGAGGTCATCGTCCATCACTTTGACGAACAGCCGGTAGTGAGGTTAATTTGACCAGCAAGGTAGAATCTTTTTTGTTTGTGTTATGGTGATATATAGTACGCGTCGAAGAGGTGGGAGGGGACTAGCATATATACTATACGTACGCGTCCGTGAACAAGTACACCTCACTCAGTGTCGGGACTTTTTGGTTTCCGAGGAAAGTGCCACATCAAAATTATGAAATTGGCTATTCAAACATCACACAACACCTCTTTGAGACACATGCATGCATGTGGTGGTTATCCTAGCTAGGACACTCATGTGTGACGCTTCCATCTGTGAGCCCACGAGGCCATCATCGATGCATGCATGCATCACTTTGACCTACATCGGGAGAGGTTAATTAATTTCACGGTCAATGAGGATTCTTGTGGGTTGTACATATTACGGCAGGAGCATATAGCATGAGGTGAAGAGGGGGGAAGGGGACCATCATATGTAGTGCGCTTCATGAACCTCGCTCTGTGTGGGTGCATGGTTTACGGTTTTTGGGGCATGTGGCACATCAAAGTTGTGCATTTTGGGTATTCAACATATATATGTTTGGCCCACATGCAAAGCGGTGGTGGTTGTCCTCTCACACCCACTTAAGAGGTTATCAGTGATATCAATGTTTTCCATCTGTGGGCCCGCTTGGTCCATCACTACTTTTTGCCTGACAACACAAGAGGGGTTAATTTGACTTAGGAGGGGATTTTTTTGCTTGCAATACGGTATATATATAGATCATGCTCTAGGATGACACGCATGATACAGTTTGAGCACACACACATGCATGTGTACGCATGAATCCCTCCCATCAAGTCGAAGTGGCTAGTACAACGACGCGTCATGAACCGATCTCGCTCTGTGTGGGGAGCTAGTGTATGATTTTTGACACACGCGCCACATCAATGTTGTGAAATGGTATTCAAACATGCATGCAAGCATCACCTCCATACATATGCATGTAGTGGTTGCCTTCGAACGATAAACTCCCTCGCGTGGTTATCGGCGACAAGCCTATATATTCATGGGCCCGCGTGGACATCCATGATCACCTTGAGCGACAGCAAGATAGGTTGCCATGGAGGATTCTTCATTTGGTTCGTGTTATGGTAGTATAGGTCATGGTGAGATTCAGACCTAATTAAGTTTGAGCGCATATACTATGCACGCATGCATGCATGAATCCCCATCGTTGGCTTAAAGTGTGGTGTAACATACATATGCATCGTAAACCTAACCCTCACTCAGTGTGGGGATTTCTAGTTTGAAATCACGGTGCCACATCAAAGTTGTTCCATTGTTACTCAAAAACACACCTCTCCATACATATGTTTGGGCCACACGCATGCAATGGTTGTCTTCGGGGACTAGCTACTTGCATGATTATTGGCGAGCTAGCCCATATATGGGGTCACATGGACGGCCATCACTTTGACCAACAACAAGAGAGAGGTTGTACGACCAAGGTGGATTATTCTTGGTCCATTTTACAATCCATCTTGGTGAGATATGCCTCTCTGGCCCGCCGACTGAAAGTGTGTGGGGGGCTGCTACTTCGCACTTTACTAGGTGATCCTCGATTGGGGGGGCATGCATTCATAGCTTAGGATTCCCTTCTTGGTGACGCGAGGGGGGCTGCTAGCTGCTACCTCGCACTTTGTTAGGTGAACCTCAATTGGGGGCATGCATTCATATCTTAGGATTCCCTTCATGCCGACACGAGGGAGGGTGGGTTGCTAGCTACTTCGCACTTTGGTAGGTGAACCTCGGTTGGGGGGGCATGCATTCATATCTTAGGATTCCCTTCGTGCCGACACGAGGGAGGGGGCCTACTAGCTACTTCGCACTTTGCTAGGTGAACCTCGGTTGGGGGGCATGCATTCATAGCTTAGGATTCCCTTCGTGTCGACACGAGGGAGGGGGCCGCTAGCCACTTCGCACTTTGCTAGGTGAACCTCGGTTGGGTGGGAGGGGGCGTGCATTCATAGCTTAGGATTCCTTGTTGGGGAATGTAGTATTTCAAAAAAAATCCGACGATCACGGAAGATCTATCTAGGGATGCATAGCAATGGGAGGGGACAGCGTGTCTACGTACCCTCGTAGACTGAAATCAGAAGCGTTGAGTAATGCGGTTGATGTAGTCGTACGTCTTCGCAATCCAACCGATCAAGTACCAAATGAGGGAGTCATGGGTTAAGGAGTCCTCGGGCATCTAGGCTATGTGACGTGGGCTGGGCTAATGGGCCATGAAGATACTAGAAAGAAGACTTCATCCCGTGTCCGGATGGGACTCTCCTTTGCGTGGATGGCAAGCTTGGCGTTCGGATATGAGGATTCCTTTCTCGGTAACTGACTCTGTACAACCCTAGCCCCCTCCGGTGTCTATATAAACCGAAGGGTTTAGTCCATAGAGGCAATCATAATCATACATGCTAGACAATTAGGGTTTAGCCATTACGATCTCGTGGTAGATCAACTCTTATAACCCCTATACTCCTCAAAGTCAATCAAGCAGGACATAGGGTATTACCTCCATCACGAGGGCCCGAACCTGGGTAAAACATCGTGTCCCTTGTCTCCTATTACCATCAATCCTTAGATGCACAGTTCGGGACCCCCTGCCCGAGATCTGCCAGTTTTGACACCGACATTGGTGCTTTCATTGAGATTTCCGATGTGTCGTCGCCAGAAGGTTCGATGGCTCCATCAGTCATCTACAACAATGCTGCCCTGAGGGAGGTCTTTCTCCCCGGCCAGATCTTCGTGTTCGATGGCTTCACACTGCGGGCCAACTCGCTTGGCCATTTAAAGCAGATCGATAGCTACGCCCCAGGTCACCAGATTAGTTTTGGAAATCTGGATTACGTCGCTGGTATCTGAGGAGACTTGATCTTCCAAGGGTTCACGACCCCAACCTCCGCTCTGGCCTTAAATCCGGAGCGCGTCTCCGGGTCCGAAAACGGGATTCCCGAGCCCGCCGGACTATATGCGGCTATTAAGCCTAGTATGGGAGAGCCGGAGGAAGCAGTGTCACCGGCAATCATCATGAAGCCGAACTCTTCTCCGAACACTGACCCCGAGCCCTCGGGGTCATCATCGTGTGAGCTCGGCCAAGAGGTTTCCTCGTCGCCATACTCCATGAATTCCCTTCTCCCTGACCGAACCTCACCTTTAAGAGAGGCTCTAGACTTAATGTGATCCCTCGTCATTATAGAGGGGCAACATCCGAACTATGCCCTACCCGGACTAGGGGCTGAGAGCGGGGAATTTTATGTCCCACCCACCACCCACTTCATAGCCACTGTCGAGGACTTAACCGACATGCTCGATTACGGCTCCGAAGACATCGACAGTATAGACGATGATGCCGGAGAAAAGCAGGCCCACAACCCGCCGTTCACCGAACGTTGGATGGCCACCTCTTCATACGACGTGTACATGATGGATACACCAAAGAGGGTAACGACGATAACAAGAAAAATCCAGTTGAGGATACACCTCCTGAGATACAACCAAAGCGCCGACGTCAGTGGCGCCGCTCTAAGTCACACCGTGGAAAAGACAGCAATACCGGCACCAGAGACATGAATACTCCGGACGACGCCGAAGACCAAGAAGACCCCGTCGAGCTAGCCTCCAAACAGGAAGATCGGGAAGATGGGCAAATAAGCCCCAATGAACTGGCTATAAACAAAGACTCGGAGGATAGTAATTACCTTCCACTCTCCAAGGAGGAGGCGAGCCTCGGCGATGTAGACTTTATCGTACCTGAGGAACCCCTTGAGCAGGAACACTTTAGGCGCCAGCTAATAGCCACTGCAAGGAGCCTGAAAAAAAACAGCATCTGCTCCAAGCTGACCAAGATCTGCTCAATGATAGGTGGACTAACGTCCTGGCAGCCGAGGAACACGGCCTTGAGCATCCAACCAAGAGTTACCCGAAGCGCAAGCTCCTACCTCAATTTGACGACGAGGTGCTGGTGCCCGTACCATCGGCGCGTAACGCGGCCGACCGACCACCACGTGGCCATGACAAAACGACAGCTCAAGCCGAATACCAGCCTATACCACCTTGCGGTAAAGGTAGGGACACAATAGCTCGGAAATATACTTGCAACCTATGGAAAGATTTGGAAAAATAGAGCGGGCCAGACCAGATCGATCTACGGATCGCGGGGGCATGCTCCGACGCGTGAGGACGGCTATCTAGCCGGGCGACAGCCATAACGACGCCCGGGCCGAAAACCGCAGATGAACTCCATTCGAGCTACATTGCGACGTGGCCTGCTATAGAGGCGCCACACACCCCCTCTGCTTCTCTGATGAAGTATTGGAACATGAATTCCTAGAAGGGTTTAGACCCGTGAATATCGAATCATATGATGGAACAATGGATCCCATAGTATGGATTGAGGACTTTCTCCTCCATATTCATATGGCCCACGGTGATGATCTTCATGCCATCAAAATACCTCCCATTAAAACTCAAGGGACCAGCTTGGTACTAGTTAAACAGCCTGCCAGAAAACTCCATTAGCAGCTGGGAGGACCTGGAAGACGCCTTCTGTGACAACTTCCAGGGTACATACGTCCGACCTCCGGATGCCGATGACTTAAGTCACATAGTTCAACAGCCCGGAGAATCGGCCAGGAAATTCTGGACTAGGTTCCTAATTAAAAAGAACTAGATCGTCGACTGTCCAGATGCTGAAGCCCTAGTGGCCTTTAAGCACAGCATTCGCGACGAATGGCTCGCTCAACACCTTGGCCAAGAAAAGCCGAAGTCCATGGCAGCCCTCACGGCACTTATGACCCGCTTTTGCACGGGCAAAGATAGTTGGCTAGCCCGTAGCAGCAACAATGCAAGCAAACCTGGCACCTCTGAAGCCAGAAATAGCAACGGCAAGCCCCGACGCAACAGGCACAAGCGTCAGAACAACGGTGACAATACCGATGACACGTCGGTCAACACTGGATTCAGCGGCTCCAAGCTAGGTTAGCACAAGAAGACATTTAAAAGAAACAATTCGGGCTCATCCAGCTTGGACCAAATCCTCGATCGACCATGTAAGATCCACGGTACCCCCGATAAACCTGCAAATCATACCAACAGAAGTTCTTGGGTCTTTAAACAGGCCGGTAAGTTACATACCGAGGACAAAGAGAAGGGGTCGCCAAGTGAGGATGATGACGATGAGTCCCATCCACCGAACACAAGGGGACAGAAGAACCCCCCCCCCCAAGTCAAAATGGTGAACATGATATACGTCACTCATATCCCCAAAAGGGAGCTCAAACGCGCACTCAAGGACGTCTATGCAATAGAGACAGTCGCCCCAAAATTCAATGCATGGTCATCTTGCCCGATCTCTTTCGATCGCAGGGACCATCCGACCAGTATTTGTCACGGTGGCTCTGCCGCACTGGTCCTCGACCCAATCATTGATGGATTCCACCTCACGCGGGTCCTCATGGACGGTGGCAGCAGCCTTAACCTGCTCTATCAGGAAACAGTCTGCAAGATGGGCATCGATCCTTCAAAGATCAAGCCCACCAAAACTACCTTTAAAGGAGTAATACCAGGTGTATAGGCCCTTTACATGGGCTCAATCACATTGGAAGTCCTCTTCGGATCCCGGACAACTTTCGAAGCGAAGACTTGATCTTCGACATCGTCCCCTTCCGCAGTGGCTATCATGCACTGCTCGAACAAACCGCATTTGCTCGCTTCAATGCAGTGCCACACTATGCCTATCTCAAGCTTAAGATGCCCCGGCCACGCGGTGTCATAACAGTCAACGGAAACATGGAACGCTCCCTCCGTACCGAGGAGCACACCGCGGCCCTGGCAGCGGAACTATAGGGCGGCCTTATCAAACAGAACATCAATTCGGCGGCCAAGCCCCCGGACACTATTAAGCAATTCTGGATTACTCCGTAGCATGATAGTCCGGCTCGTCAGGAGTTGGACTAACAATTCTGCCTCCATCTTAGTCCCGACCGAACTACGGCGTACGTACTGCGCGTACATAACTACGCACTAAAAATACCATGGGCAAAGACGGAGGCATAACTCGATCATGGTCCACAATACGACACGATTGACCTTATCCGGGCACTCATACTTTCCCTTTTTCTTTCTATCCTTTTTCAGGTTTCTTTTCCACAGGCCCCTCACGACAGCCTCATCATCGATCCTTTCGAAGGATAAACATACCAAGGAGGCAAGCAGCATAGACGTGTGGCAGAAAAATCTAGATGATCTTCTTGAGGATCACTTTGCCTGTTTGCAGGACCTGCACGCAGCTTCCCCTTGGTCTCAACATGTTAAATAGCCATGTTGCTTATCGCATTATTTGTACAAATACGCTTTGACGTATCAATCAGATTATAATGGAAATAGTTTTCGGCCCAACATATGTGGTATTAGCTTACTCCTTCATTACATTTAAACTATTTTTATCAATTGCACCCATACACTTTGGTATGACTTAACTCGCCAGGGGCTCCATTGCGCTCCATATGTTGGCAACAAGTCCGAACACTTTTTACAGTACAATTCGACCCCCCCCCCTCCCCGCCCCCGAATATTGCATTATATGCATCGGCTCTGAATCATGTCTTTGGTCAATAGTTGGGTTGCCCGACTCCTGTGCTTGCTACCTTACGTTTCTGTTTTATCGGCTAGGGTAGTTAAGGGAGAACTACTGCGATTGTGCTTCTGGCTCATCCGGATAAACACCTCAGTAGGGAAAGCCGAAAACTGATTGTCACGATGTGGCGAGAGCTAGTCAGCTATTCGGTGGCTAAAATCTCTTGCGATTTTTCCCACATTATGTGATGGATCGGCTTCCACCCGATCAGGTGTTTACAGCCCCTAGTCCGAATAAACAAACTAGGGGCTGCGCCTACACTCCTAATTGTCAACTCCTATGTCTAAGTGAGGATGATAAAGCCACATAGTCTGATTGCCTGGTTCGATGCACTGAACACCTCCTTCAAGGACCAAACTCTTGGGTCAAGTGTGTTTAGGTTCCAATCTGAACACTCCCGTACTATCTATGTGGGGGATGAAGCCGACGACTGGCCAGCTCTCAGATCTAAATAAAACGGCCGCACAGGAGGATTTTTTTTGGAAAACAACAAGTAATATATTACATATAGGCTTTGTTCCATAATACAGGACTGGATAAACACAAATGCATTCATTCAAAGATAATGTCCTTCGCACACTGAACCACTACAATGCGGGATCCTTCCAGGACGTCATCAAAATAGCGCTCGGGCATGCGGTGCTCTTTGCCCTCAGGCGGCCCCTCAGTCGCAAGCTTGATGGAGTTCGTCTTCGCCCACTGTACCTTGACACGGGCGAAGGCCATCTGCGCACCTTCGATGCAGGCCGATCTCTTTATGGCATCAAGCCGAGGGCAGGCATCGGCCAGCCGCTTCACAAGCCTGAAGTGGCTGTTGGGCACGGCTTCAGCAGGCCATAGACGGATTATTAAATCCTTCATGGCCAGTCCAGCCACCCTATGCAGCTCGGACAGCTGTTTTAGCTGATCGCTGAGGGCCACTAGATGCTCTGGTGCAAGGTATTGCAACCAGAATAGCTTCTCCGATGAGCTCCCCTCTTTGGCTTGGAAGAACTCCATAGCATCAACCACACTACGAGGTAGATCCGCAAACGCTCGTGGAGAACTCCAATTCCGGGTCTGTAAGAGGTACCTTTTCTTCACAAATTTTCTCTACATAATAAAGGTCTTACCCGACGCAATTTTCTTGGCCTCCTGGACTTCTTGGAGGGCGCCTTGGGCTTCAACCTGGGCCTTTTGTGCGCTTTGGCGGGCCTTAGCAAGTTTAGACTCTTGGTCCGCAATCTTGCGCTCCAAGGACTCGCATTTCTTTACGGCGTCTTCGAGCTCCTGCGGAACCACCCCGACCCTTGACTCGTGTTTCTTGCAGGCGGCTTGTTCCTTCTCTGCTTTCTTCTGGGCCTCGCTCAAAACTTTCTGGAGGGACTGCACCTCGGCCGCAGCTCCTATGAAGCATCATATTAACATGATCAACACAAACTATTCTTATCATTTTAAGATCTGAATAGGCCATTGCGTACCTTGTTTGTCCTCAAGATGTTTTTTGACACGGCCGAGCTCTTCATCGGCCCCCTCCAGCCTCTGCTTCAGTTTGGATACTTCGGCAGAATGGGAGGTCACAGCCAGCATCGACGTGTGCTTATTCGCATAGACATATATGATTAGTCTCCTATGAAAATTATTCGAACCTTTGTCTGTCCTTTCTTTTCGAACACCGGACAGAGTCTTAGGGGCTACTGTCTGTACTGCGGTGTTCTTTTTGCATAATTGCGTCACGTACCTCAAAGCCTGTTAGAAGGCTGGTGCAAGCTTCGGTCAGTCCGCTCTTAGCGGACTGAACCCTCTCAACCACCGTACCCAGAAGGATACGGTGTTCTTCTACAATGGAAGCACCTTGGAGTGCTTCCAGTAGAGTATCCGGTGCCTCCGGATGGACAGAGGTCACGGGCAGAATAGGTGCACCTCCTTCTTTTGAAGGAGGTTGCTTACTTGATTTCTGGGCCGTACGGGCCTCCGGAATAGTATTCGGCTGGGGGCCGAATTGGATATGGCCCCCATCGCCAGTCTCCAGGGGGGTCTGCTCCCCCATGTGTCCGACGGCCAAGGTATCACCCTCTGGCACCCCCTCGGTGGTCTCCTGTACCTCTCCCTGGCGTGGGAGGGTCCTTCGGGACAACACTTCGGCATCGTCCGTAGTCTTGGGGGAGGAGGCCGGCAGAAGCGATCCGCTGTCCATCACATTTGGATCCAGCGAATTCCCCAAAGATGAGGATCGCTAGAGGCGGATGAGACACGGACTGCAGCGTATGATTCAACATATTAAAGCCATGAAGTAAAGGAGCTGGATACATATGTTTGTAAGTGCCTTTGAGTACTTATGATCCGACGAGGGGCTTCTTCCTCGGACGCCACTCAGGGCTGCTATCGGTGTCCAATTCAGAATCGTCCGCAAGGGAGACTCTCCCTTTCTTGGACGCCTCGGCCTCTGCCTCCAGATCCGTGGTGGCCACCATTTCTTCATTCCCCCTCAGGGGGAGAATTTATTTCCTCCTCCTCGTCATTCTCGGCAGGGGAGGAGTGGGTTTCAGCGTCTTCAGATGTTGCGTCTAAAGTGCCTTTACGGCAGAGGCCGCTTCTTGTCTCCTGGCCCTTCTTCTTGGCCTTCTTCTCCAGCGCCTGGTAGGGCGCCAGAACCAGCATCTTCGTTAGGAGCGGGATAGCTGGGTTTTCAGGCAGCAGAGCCAGACACTGGATCCGCTTCGCCTTCTTTACGTAGCTTTGAAAAGACAAATGGAGAAACTTAGACATCTTCCTTGAATGCACAGGAAGAGATACACCTTGAAGTATGAAGAACTTACCAGACTGGCTAGATGGGTCTGGTCATATCCGCGGTCCTCGAACATCTGCGGCCACGTCTGATTGGCCTTGTAAAGCACCTTCTAGATACCTTCATGCGTGGAGCCGAAGAACTGTCGTAAGGTCTGGTGCTTGGTCGGATTGAACTCCCACAAATGGCAAGTCCGGCTTTGGCAGGGAAGGATCCGGCAGAAAAGCATCACCTAGATCACATTGACGAGCTTGATGTTCGTGTCCACCAGGCTCTTGACGCGCGCCTGCAATGCTGATATCTCGTCTGACGATGACCAGTCCTGTCAGACTTTGGGTTCCGGCAAAACCCTTGAGGTTCGAACACTGGGGTGTGCATGAAGATATCTCCTCCCTCTAGCTCATGCCCTCACCGCAATCTCAAGGCTCAGCGCGTCGAACTCGTAGAACAAAGGGACACAAGATTTATACTGGTTTGGGCCATCGATGTGGTGTAATACCCTACTCTAGTGTGGTGTGGTGGATTGCCTCTTGGGCTGAGTATGAATAGTTACCAGGGAAGAACAACCTCTTGAGGAGAGGTGCTCTTGTGCTTGGTGAGTTTGTGTGCCTTGGTGGAATGGATCCGGCCCAAGATGATATATCTCCCCACAATGGTGGCTAGTCCTATATATAGAGGCCCGAGTCCTCTTCCCAAATATTAGGCAGGAAGGGATCCCACAATGGCCAATTTGAAGGGGGACAGCTAGTACAAGCTATCCTGACAAAAGATGGTCTTTGAATGCCAAAGGCTCTGGTTATGACGTCGTCCTGGGCTCCACGGTGCCCTCCATCCTGCCATCCTACTGTTCTTGGTCTCGTTGCACCGATATGGAAACCCTTGCTTGACGGCTCGAGACACCGCGCCTGCGCTTGCCTCTTTAGCACCAAAGAGGAAACTAGAACACTACATGCGATGGTGCCCGCCTGGCCCTGGTCGTCATGGCTTGTGTCACAGGAACCTTGTGAGGTGCCCCTTGCCTTGATCTCTCCGCCCCTCATGAGCCAGCCTGGTGAGGCTGCCCCTGAGGAGGTCTTGCGTCGTCTGTCTCGTGAGGCTTGGCCCCTCGCTAGGGTCTTGAGTGTTTGCTGGTGAAGATGGGCCGTACAGGGCCGCTGGCGGAGCCATGCCGTGGGCCGCAGGCAGGCAAGTCTGGGGACCCCCGTTCCCAAGACGCCTACAGTAGCCCCGGGCCCAAGGCGCGCTCGGACTTGGCTATGAGGCGAAGCCAAGGGGCAAGTGTGGAGCGCCGCAGGCCCCAACATCATGTGGCCTCGCTTGACGCATGGCGATTGATTGGACGTGGGCGTCTCTGCTTCCCCATGCTGCCTCGGAAACTGCTCGACTTGATGAGTTCCTGATGCATGCAGAAAAAAGGTCATTATTACCTTAGATCATGGAGGCCGGTGGTTGGCCTCCTCATGGCTAAAGAGGGGAAGGGGGAGCGGAGCCCCCGCCACCCATCTCTTCCTTCACTCCTCTTGCTTCTTCCTCTTCCTTCCTTCCTTGCTAGCAGCGACACTCATGGCGCCGGCGAAGAGGTTCTCGGCCACAAAGAAGGGGAAGGCCCGCCAGGAGGGGCCGGCGAAGAGGTTCTCAGTCGTAGAAAAGGGCAAGGCCCGCCAGGAGGGGCCCGGCTCGCCGCCACCCAAGAGGGGGCGTGGTCACCCACGCAAGCACGCCGTGACCCCCACCGTGGCCCCTCGCGGCAGTGGCGGCGCCTCCCTGCACAGTGGGAGTCGCCCAGGTCATTTCAATCCCATCGATGAAGTGAGGCGCGCTATGGTTGCGTGAACTCCTCGATCGCCCTTCCATTCGACGGAGGTGATGCCGGAGTTCATCGTGTGGTCGGAGAACCCGACTGGCACCTGGCTTCATCTCCCGCGCTTCTTCGTCGGTGAACTGCCGGCCATGGGTCCAGGCGGTCTTTGGCTGTAGGCAGACGGCTGCTGCAGCAAGGCTTCGTGGGTCGCGGTGGAAGTCTCTGGCACAGGAAACACGGCCCTGGCCCGCGGCTGGCACACGTTTGCCCGTGTGCGCGGCCTGGGCAGGCGGTGTACCCTCCACTTCAAGTACGACGGTGACGCGACCCTCTACATGCGGGTATTTGGGGAAGATGGTCAACACGTTGGGTGCTGCCCTGAGGACAACGACGGCGATGAGGTTCTCGGCCTTAGCGATGGTTGTGACGAGGATGGAGGTGGCCTCGTCCTCGGCGCTGGCCACGGCTCGTCCAGCTACGGCGGCTCCTCCAGCGACAGCTCCAGTAGTGGCGGCTATGACCAGCTGCCGTGCTTGTTTTGAGGGTGGCAGTTGGTTGTCTTGTTGCCATGCTCCAGTGAAGCGCGAGGAGGGGTCTGGCTGAGCCCAGGAGAGCGCCATGGGCCCGTCCTCGCGAACTGCTGTGGGGGCACGCGCCACTTTTGTTTTGTTCTTTCCTTCCTGCATTTAAGAAGAAACAAGTATGGGCCCTGCAGGGGCGTGTAATGAACCATGATTTCCAAGTCGTTATGTTATGTGTATCGTCCCTGCGTCGTGTTGTGGTACCAGCGTTTTATGTAGGCGTGTAGAGATAACTTAGCTTGATGTGTCTGAAGTAGTTTCCGCCTTGTGAGGCGCGCATTTCCTAGTACCTGGCGAGGCCTCCTTTGCTCGGGAGGCGTCTAGGAACTGCAAAAAATTCGTTAGGAAACTCTTATTCTTCTGAATCCTGGTCACAGGCGTCGCCGGCCATGACCCAGCGCTTCATATCGCGGTACCCGAGGGGCACGGATTGAGAGAGGTGCGCCAGTTTGCGGGCTCGGGCGAGTGTGCCTCGCGAAGAACAGGAAAAACGGCCACGAGGCCACTTGTCCAGCCCCCTCGCGAGGCATGCGAGGGAGAGCATGGACCAAAACAAAGATCCAAGGAAGAACAGAGGAAAAGGCGATCGAACCAAGAGGACAATAAAAAACAGTATGCAACTTCCATTAAGAAAAAGGGGGCAAGCCAACTACGGAAAGCAAATGAAAAGCTGCATCCGGCACCTAGTCTAGTCTTGTCACTAGCGCGGAGCTAAGTGTTGTCGGCGTTCTGGCGACGGGGGTCCCCAGACTTGCTTGCCTGTGGCCCGCGGCGTGGCTCCTCCAGCGGCCCCGTACGGCCCATCTTCACTAGCAAACATTCAAGACCCTCGCGAGGGTCCAAGCCTCGCGAGGCGGACAATGCAAGACCTCCTCAGGGGCGGCCTCACCAGGCTGGCTCATGAGGGGCAGAGAGATCAAGGCAAGGTGAACCTCGCGACGTTCCAATGACGTAAACCATGATGATTGAGACCAGGCGGGCGCCAGTGAGCACAATGTCCTCATTTCCTCTTTGGTGCTAAGAAGGCAAGCGCAGGCGAGGAGTTCCAAGGCATCAGGCAAAGGTTTCCATATTGGTGCAACAAGACCAAGACCAGCAGGACAGCAGGATGGAGGTCACCGTGGAGCCAAGATGGCGTCACCACTAGAGCCTTTGGCAGGCGAAGACTACTTTTGTTAGGATAGCTTGTACTAGTTTTCCCCCTTCAAATTGGTCGTTGTGGGATCCCTTCCCGCTCAATATTTGGGAATAGGACTAGGGCCTCTATAAATAGGACTAGCCACCACCATATCTAGGGCATGATCTGATCGGATATGGGATCGAAGCCATTCCATCCTTAGCCTCACACAAGTTCACCGAGCACAAGAACACCTCTCCGCAGGAGGCTATTCTTCCCGCATAACTGTGCATCCTATGCCCAAGAGGCAATCCACCACACGACACTGGAGTAGGGTATTACACCACAACGGTGGCCCGAACCAGTATAAATCTTGTCTCGTGTTCTTTGGGTTCCTCAAGATAGGCCGTGAGATCGTTGAGTGTGCGAGCTAGAGAGGGGGGAGATCTTCGTGCGAACCCCAGTGTTTGAACCTCAAGGGTTTTGCCAAAACTCGAAATCTGACATTTGCCGCGCCAGGTAGCGGTACGCCGGAGTCTTCCTTTCACTAGTCGATCCATCGACACTCCACAGCTCCGATGTCCAGTGACCCGAGGACCAACGCCGACCGGTGGGGAGCCTAGCCGGCCTGGGCAGCCCCCCTACCTAAGAAGACCTCAACCCCGCGCCCCAGGCAGCACGCGCACCACCGAGTGCTGTAGGGCATGGCCAAGCGCCATCCACCCTTACTCCATGCCAAGTACAGGCAGCTGCAAGGGCTTCAAGCCATGCCACAGCCACAACGTCGCACACCCAACAGGAACAAGCAAACATGAGGGTCGCGCTCATAGCGGCTCGTGATCTACTATGATGCCGGGTGATGGAGAGCGGCCGGGATGCACTGCTGGAGCGCGTCGCCGAGCTACTGGACGCCGCGGTGGAAGTGCAACTATCCCTAGGTACTTTTGGTAATTCCTAACAACATATAGCTCATTGAGCTAATGCTATTCCAAGATTAACATTTCAGGAAAAGCTCAATGAATGGCATGGCATGGATGACGAATGTGGACCCCTCAAAATACTAAGGACAAAAAGATTGGCTCAAGCTCAAAGCTCAAGACTCTACATTTTATATTTTAGTGATCCAAGATCACATTGAGTCTCTAGGAAAAGCCAATACTATCAAGGAGGGATGAGGTGTTGTTTAATGAGGTTCTTGCTTCATAGTGCTTACTGATATGCTCCAAAACCCTCAACTACCTTCCCACATCCACATATGACCTAAATCAAAGTCAAACTCGGCCCCACCGGTTCTTTCTATCCGGCGCCACCGAGTTCAGATGTCATAGCCACTGCCACAAACCCTAGGCAAATTGGTCTCACCGATAGGCATTTCGGTCACACCGAGATGGGGTTGTAATCTCTCTGTTTCCCTTCGTAACGTTTCGGTCCTACTGAGATGAGCGATCGGTCCCATCGAGATTGCAATGTAAACTCTCTGGTTAGCTTTTTACCAAAATCAGTCCCACCGATTTTGTGTAATCGGTCACACCGAGATTATATTATGCCCTAACCCTAACCATATCGGTCCTACCAAGTTGCATCTCAGTCCCACCGAAAATCCTAACGGTCACTAGGTTTGCTAAATCGGTCTGATCGAGTTTCTCCATTCGGTCTCACCGATATTGGTAAATTGTGTGTAACGGTTAGTTTTTGTGTGGAGGCTATATATACCTCTCCACCCACTCTTCATTCGTGGAGAGAGCCATCAGAACATACCTACACTTCCAATACACATTTTCTGAGAGAGAACCACCTACTCATGTGTTGAGGCTAGGATATTCCATTCCTATCATATGAATCTTGATCTCTAGCCTTCCCAAGTTGCTTTCCACTCAAATCTTCTTTCCACCAAATTCATATCCTGTGAGAGAGAGTTGAGTGTTGGGGAGACTATCATTTGAAGCACAAGAGCAAGGAGTTCATCATCAACACACCATTTGTTACTCCTTGGAGAGTGGTGTCTCCTAGATTGGCTAGGTGTCACTTGGGAGCCTCCGACAAAGATTGTGGAGTTGAACCAAGGAGTTTGTAAGGGCAAGGAGATCGCCTACTTCATGAAGATCTACCGCTAGTGAGGCAAGTCCTTCGTGGGCGATGGCCATGATGGGATAGACAAGGTTGCTTCTTCGTGGACCCTTCGTGGGTGGAGCCCTCCGTGGACTCGCGCAACCGTTACCCTTCGTGGGTTGAAGTCTCCATCAACATGGATGTACGATAGCACCACCTATCGGAACCACGACAAAAACATCCGTGTCTCCAATTGCGTTTGAATTCTCCAAACCCTTCCCTTTACATTCTTGCAAGTTGCATGCTTTACTTTCCGCTGCTCATAGACTCTTTGCATGCTTGCTTGAATTTTGTTAAGATTGCTTGACTTGTGCTAAGATAGCTAAAATCTGCCAAAGACTAAAATTGGGAAAAGGATAGATTTTTATTTGGTCAAGTAGTCTAATCACCCCCCCCTCTAGACATACTTTCGATCCTACAAGTGGTATCAGAGCTTTGGTCTCCATTTGCTTTGATTTCCATAGCTTTTGGTGGTCATAGCCTTGGTTTCACAACCTAGGAGAGTATGGCATCTAGCGAGGGAAATTATCACCGTGGAGGTCCTTACGTTGATGGTACTAATTTTGCTAGTTGGAAGCATAAGATGAAAATGCATATTCTTGGACATAACCCCCCGTTTGGGCTATTGTGTGTGTTGCTTGCAAGGTGAATTCTTTGATGGGAGAGAACCGAATCGTGAAGCTACCGCGGACGAGTTGAAGATGCTACAATACAATGTTCAAGCTTGTGATATCCTCTTCAACGGATTGTGCCCCGAAGAATTCGACAAAATCAGCCGTCTTGAGAATGCAAAGGAAATTTGGGATACTTTGATTGATATGCACGAAGGTACCGACTCCGTCAAGGAATCCAAGTTGGATGTGCTTCAAAGTCAACTTGACAAGTTCAAAATGAAGGATGGTGAAGGTGTCGCTGAAATGTACTCTAGGCTTGCTCTTATCACAAATGAGATTGCCGGCTTAGGAAGTGAAGAGATGACCGACAAATTCATCATCAAGAAGATCCTAAGATCCTTGGACGGAAAATACGATACCGTATGCACATTGATCCAAATGATGCCAAATTACAAAGATCTCAAGCCTACGGAAGTCGTTGGAAGAATTGTTGCACATGAGATGTCACTCAAGGATAAGGAGGAGCTCCATAACAAGTCAAGTGGTGCTTACAAAGCCTCATGTGAAGCCCCCACATCATCAAGTGAGAAACAAACCTTCAATGAAGAATTGAGCCTAATGGTGAAGAACTTCAACAAGTTCGACAAGAGTAGAAGCAGGGAGAGAAGTTCCAAATCAAGGTCCTACAATGACAAAAGATCTTCTAGTCGAGAGCGAAACTGCTACAATTGTGGAAGACCCAGACACTACTCCAATGAGTGTACGGCTCCCCACAAGAGAAGAGAAGATTCTCCCAAAAGAAGAAGTAGAAGAGAAGAATCACCATCAAGGGAGAGAAGGAGTAGGGATGATCGATATGAACGAAGACACCATCGGAGAAGCAAGGATTTGGAAAGGAAGGACAAGTCATCAAGGAGCTACACAAAACGAAGACATCAAGCTCATGTTGGTGAATGGGTATCCGGATCCGACTCCGACAATGACTCCGAGAGAAGCTATCACTCCGACTCCGAATATACTCAAGATGAAGGTGTTGCCGGACTAGCACTTGTGTCAACCAACTCCTACGACATATTTGATTCACCAAATGAAGGAATTGGAAGATGCTTCATGGTCAAAGGTCCAAAGGTATCACACCCTGAGTATGTTGATTTCAATAGTGATGAAGATGACTTGTTAGGTGATGATGAGTTACTTGTTGACAACTATACCGATGAATACTATGATGAAACGAATGACAATGATAAGGAGAAGATTGAGTCTCTAACTAAAGAACTAAACACTCTTAAGTTAGCTCATGAAACTATCTTAGGAGATCATCGAGAACTTTTAAGGACTCATGAGAAATTACGTTTTGAGAAGCTCAATCTTGATCAAGAGCATGAGTTCTTAAAGGCAATCAATGATGATCTTCGCAAGAAAAGTTCTTCTTACTTTGCGAAGCATTTACTCTTATCCACTTACATGCCTCAAGTCAAGTCTAGTAACAAGAACAAGAAGGATTCTTCCTCTAGTAGTAAGAATAATCATGCTAAATCCAATGTTGTTGCTTCTAGTAGTTCTCTTGATTACACTAATGATTCTCTTAGCCAAGTTACACTTGAGCAAGAAAATAGCTTATTGAAGGGAATTATAGAGAAATGTGTTTACAAGAGCCTTGCCAGGAGTAAGCAATTCGAGGAAATTGTACGCAAGCAAGGAAGGCGCCGGAAGAATCAAGGTGTTGGTTTTGAACGAAAGTTCAATGCCAATGGAGTTGAGTGGGAAGAAGATCAATACCCCAAGACAAAGTTTGTTCCTCAACAAGAAAAGTATGAACCTACTTCTTCCAAAGGGACACAAGATCAAGATGATCTTCCACCACATGACCACAAGCAAAAAGGGAAGGACAAGCTTCAAGAGGAAATCGATGCATTTGAAGAAGCTCCTAAGGCCTTGGTCAAGTGGGTTCCCAAGACTACATCAAGTTCCACTTCATCAAGTACAACTACAACTTCGAGGATTCCCTTCAAGATGGCGTGGATCTCGAAGAAGAAGAACTAGAGAGTTCTTGAGGGTGACTCTGCCAACATACTTCACTCTTATCATTTTGGCAAGAACAAGTGCAATCAACTTCCACATCTTGCACTAGTTCAAGGAGTCACAAACCCTCTTGTTGGTAAGACAAGGGACAAGGTAACCTAAAGCTTTCATAGACATCATCTTGTGTGTGCATCACTCTATGTCTATGGATATCCTTGTTTGTTCCCTGTGGGACTAACCTGTGTAGGTATTGAAAGTGCAACTCACTCCAAAGGATAGCTCCAAATGGTCTACATCAACATAGAGCATTCACATCTTCAACACCTACATGAAGTCATCATCGACAAAACCCAAGGTTATTTCATCCCTCTTAGGGGGATCTCACATCTAGGGGGAGCTTTACTCTAACAATTGAGTTAAAGCAACTCTAATGGTGTGAACACAACAATGCTTTATGTAAAAGTGGTAAACCCACTTATGCTTAAACGATGAGTATGACCTATGATCAAATGTTCTCATTTGACTCCTAAGTCATTATACTCATATATAGATGACCTAGTCATCGCCAATTTCTTGATAGATGCGAGAATTGTTTGTGCATGCTTTGCCACATATTTCATTTGCCATTTTATTGTGTGAGCATGTTGGGTGCATAATTTACTCATTCGAGGACATCCACTTGTTGTTTTGATTGATTGGTTTCCTTTTCTTTTGGCCAAGTGGATTGACAAGAATGCCTAAGAACCTTCTCTAGCTATCTATGCTTTTCTCGTCTCAAACTCTATTCATGTTGCATCACAAAATTTAATCAGGTCACATTCGAACCACTCTGTGTGAGGATCACTCGGAGTCCCCGATCGTCATAGACTTAAACTTACAAAACTTCTTTGTGTGTTTCGGTCTGACCGATTCACCCATTTCGGTCATACCGAGATCACTAGGTCGATCTAGGTTTTCAACCTCGGTGCAACCGATTTGAACTTTTCAGTCACACCGAGTTTTAGTAACTGCTTGCAGTTATGAATCTCGGTGCCACCGAGTTGTTCCACTCGGTCACACCGACAGGGTCAGGCTATATATATCCACGGGTCAAATTTTGGAAAACTTTCCGAACCTCCTTGACCCGCGCTTAGCCCGCTCTGCCTCCAGGGTCTCGGGATCATCCTCCTCGTCGCCAGCCGCCTCCTGCCGCTGGTCTCCGCCGCCGTCAACGGGAATCAACCCCGCCGTTGCGGCGGTAGCGAGTTCATCACCAAACTAGGGTATGAACTCGATCACTATGCTATCCTTATCTGATTCCTATCACATTGTGTTCGCCATGTATCTTGCCACGATTGAGATCATTCTTATCCAGTCAAAACACTCTGTAGTTTAGTCGTGAATTGAAAATTTAGGGTTAGGTTTCCGCTGAAACCATCTCGGACCCACCGAGTTGTGGAACTTGGTACCACCGATTCGGCTCAGGCCATTGCACATGTGATTCTTGGTCTGACCGAGAATTGCAAATCGGTGTGACCGAGTTCAGGACTTTGTGAAACCCTAGCAGTCTTGGTGCCACCAAACTGTGACTCGGTCTGACCAAGCTCACTAGTTTAGGTTCCAACAGTTGCTTCGGTATCACCGAGTTTACAAATCGGTTGATCCGAAATGCTTTCTGTGGAAAACTAAAACTAAGTTTTTAATTCATTCTTTTGCAAAAACCTATGTATTTTGCGATGCTCATCCACTCTATCTCATCTATAATCTATTCACAGGGTCTGATGTCAGTGTTTGCAATATGTCTGATCAGAGTGACAACCAGAACAAGTCAGAGGAGCAGGTTCACTTGAGTGAGGGCACTAGTCCCTCTAGCAGCTCAGATGATGGTAGCAGGAGCACCCCAAGCAACTTACCCAAAGCTGCCACCAGGGCCAGCAAGAAAAGAACCTCAGAGTCAGAGGATGAGGACTATGTGGCTGAGGAAGAAGAAAACACCTCAAAGAGGGAAGTCCTGAAGAAGGAATATGGCACAGCTGCTTCCACCAAGCCAGGCATGAAGCAAAAGGTTCCTGCCAAGAGAGCTCCAATATCTAAGGCCAGAGCATCTACTCAAGAGACTTTGGGATTTGCACCCAAAGAGCAGGTTGTGGCAGAGAAGAAGAGGAAAGAGAGGGTCAAGAAGACCACTACCAGAGTGCTTGGGAGATCCTCAATCATGAGAGATTCTGAAGAGGAAGAATATGTTGCACCAGCACCCAAAGCTCAGAAGCTTATGGGTGATCCCATCAGGGCAGGGGCTGTTCCATCTAAGCCTAAGACTGCTCCAAAGGCTGCTTCTCCAGCTCCAAAGCCAAAACCAAAGAGGAGCACCAGGAACATCCCTGCTGAGGAGAAGAACAAGGCCCCAGTGCCTGAAGCTGAAATGGAAGAAGAAGATGATGAGTCACATGTCTTGAGGAAGTTGAAGCCAAAAATTCCAGATCACAATGATGCTCATCCAGTAGCTGAGAACATGAAGACCAGGAAGGACTCGGGATTGAGGCTATGGAGAGAGTCTGATCCATATGCCACCAGGAGAAGGACTGCTGTGGACTATAGGTTCCATACAAAGGAACAGCAGGACTTCTATGAGACCATCTTGCTTGACAAGAAGCCCATAGTGTGTGACATGAAATGGGTCGATTGGGACTACATCAAGGAAAACGAGGATCACTATCCAGGTGTATATGACAGTTTCAAGGCTTGTGGAGTTGATGAGTTTGTGGCTCAGAAGCTCACAAAATGGAATGATGAGCTTATCATGTAGTTCTACTCCACAGCTCACTTCTACCCAGATGGAAGGATTGTCTGGATGTCTGAAGGTACTAGGTACCAGTCCATGGTTGCTGAATGGGCGAAGTTGATCAATGCTCCAAAAGAGAGTGAAGATGACTTGGATGTCTATGCCAACAAGAAGAAGGATCACAACTCCATGGCACACATGTACAAGGAGATCCCAGATGCTGCTCTTGAGACACACAAGTTTGGATCTATACATTACCTTCTGTCAGGCTTGCCTACTATCAACTGGATCCTCAGGCACACTCTCTCGCCAAAGTCAGGTGATCACAAGATGATCAAAGGTCGTGCAATTAACTTGCTTCACATCTTTGATGTCCCATAGAAGTTCAAAGTCATGACCCTTATAGTTGAAACTATCAAGAGGACGGCTGCTGACCAGAAGAGGAGTTGTGGGTATGCCCCACAGATTCAGGAGCTGATTAACTCCAAGATGGGCACTGGTACATATCTGCTGGACAAGGAGCACATGCCTATCTATCCGGACTTTGAGGACAACCAAGTGGTGATGGAGGAAAATGAACCATCTTCTGTGCATGCACAAGCCAAGAAGGAGAGGGCAATGGCTGAAAAGGCTGCAAGCATGCCAACTACTGAAGAAGCATCTCAGTATCTTCTGAAGAGCAAGCAAGATCAGCTTGGCTACTTGATTGCCTCCACTCTGAGGATTGAGAAGGGACTGGCCACCCTGACTCAAAACCAGGAGAGCTTGGAGAGGATCGTGGAGCAGAAGTTCTATAACTTGGATGTGAAGGTAACTGAGATCCAGTCTGTTGTGGAGCAACTTCAGGATGATATGCAGGAGAGGAAGGGCAAGACAAGCACTGATGCATTTGCCAGAGTGCCTAGAGCTTAGAGGTCTGCTGTAGTGCCTGTTCCAGACACCAGAGCCACTTCATCCGCACCAGCTACAGCTTCAGTGCCACCAGCTCCATCACCTACTCCATCAGCTCCATCTACATCGACTGAAGCCTTCGTTCTTGGAGTTATCCGGACACCACCACCTAAAGACCAAGCCTGAGAGACGATTTAGTGATATGCATTTTCTAGGAACTTTTTGGTAACTTGTTGCCAAAGGGGGAGAAAAATGTATAGATCATAGGCTTCAAGAAAGAGCGTTGCTTTTTATTCTCTCTTGCTTTGGTGGTTGAACTTTATTTGCTTTGCTTGTTTGAGATACTCACTGTCTGTGTGATACTTGGATGATCATGTGTTTGATCATATACTACTTTAATGCTTGTTGGATGACATTATCATTTTATCCCTATATGATCATTCACTTTGCTTGGTGATGAGTGCATATATTTAATTATTATCATTTTGAGCGCTCCACCAAGATGTATGTGACATGGAAGAGTAACCCATGAGCCTAATTCTATGTGTATTTGCAATCCAAAGCAAATCATAAAATATGCACAAATTTAGGGGGAGCTCTTGCTTTTCACATACTTCTCAAAGCGACAATGCTTTTCACTCTTATTATCATTTGTCGAAGCTTTGATCTATATGTTGTCATCAATTACCAAAAAGGGGGAGATTGAAAGTGCAATTATCCCTAGGTGGTTTTGGTAATTCCTAACAACATATAGCTCATGGAGCTAATGCTATTCCAAGATTAATATTTCAGGAAAAGCTCAATGAATGGCATGGCATGGATGAGGAATGTGGACCCCTCAAAATACTAAGGACAAAAAGATTGGCTCAATCTCAAAGCTGAAGACTCTACATTTTATATTTTAGTGATCCAAGATCACATTGAGTCTATAGGAAAAGCCAATACTATCAAGGAGGGGTGAGGTGTTGTTTAATGAGGTTCTTGCTTCATAGTGCTTAGTGATATGATCCAAAACCCTCAACTACCTTCCCACATCCACATATGACCTAAACCAAAGTCAAACTCGGCCCCACCGATTCTTTCTATCCGGCGCCACCGAGTTCAGATGTCATAGCCACTGCCACAAACCCTAGGCAAATCGGTCTCACCGATAGTGACTTCGGTCACACCGAGATGAGGTTGTAATCTCTCTGTTTCCCTTCGTAATGTTTCGGTCCTACCGAGATGAGCGATCGGTCCCACAGAGATTGCAATGTAAACTCTCTGGTTAGCTTATTACCAAAACCGGTCCCACCGAGTTTGTGTAATCGGTCACACCGAGATTACGTTATGCCCTAACCCTAACCATATCAGTCCTACCAAGTTGCATCTCAGTCCCACCGAAAATCCTAACGGTCACTAGGTTTGCTAAATCGGTCCGACCGAGTTTCTCCATTCGGTCTCACCGAGATTGGTAACCGTACCCCTTTGTGGGTTGAAGTCTCCATCAACGTGGATGTACGATAGCACCACCTATCAGAACCACGACAAAAACATCTGTGTCTCCAATTGCGTTTGAATTCTCCAAACCCTTCCCTTTACATTCTTGCAAGTTGCATGCTTTACTTTCCACTGCTCATAGACTCTTTGCATGCTTGCTTGAATTGTGTTAAGATTGCTTGACTTGTGCTAAGATAGCTAAAATCTGCCAAAGACTAAAATTGGGAAAATGATAGATTTTTATTTGGTCAAGTAGTCTAATCACCCCCCCCCTCTAGACATACTTTCGATCCTACACGCGGCCTCCGGAGCGCCTCCCTTCTGTTCCCTGCTTACACCTCAGGCCGCGGACGGATCGCATGGCGGGCCTCGCCGCGCCCGCGCGCCCCCGGGCGCGCCTTTGGGCTCCATCGACACTGGCATGGCCAATGGCACAGGACGCCCAATCGCACCCCCGCCACCTCCAACAAGCGCAGGTACGAACGTCGCCACCTACGGCCGTGGCGAGATGCCGCCCTACCATCCTCTGGGCGGTGCGCTGGGTCGAGTGACATGGAGCGTGGGGCACTACGGCGAGGTCTTCGAGGCGACAGCCTCGGAGCCCTATGTATCCTGCATGATGGACCAGGTGTACGCGCTGGAAGACGACCCTAGCTCGTTCCTCGAGCCGAGCTGGGAGGGGGAGGTACTAGAAGCTGGGGCCTTCCGGGAGCCTCCCGGAAGCCTCACCAACCATGCCAGCAACAACAGCTACAGGGTACCACTAATCTCTTAGGAGCAAGCTTACACTAACCATGGGCCGCAGGAGGGTCAGGTCACGGTGGCGGACGGCGGCCCCAGCTCAGTGGCCCCCCTTCTACCAGGGGGAGCGCACTGGGGGCTGCCGGGGAGGAGCCAGGAGAAAGACCCCTCCCCGCATCACGCAGAGCAAGACATCCCCCAGAGGTAGGCCCTCTACCGGGGAGGTGCCGGCGAGCCTTCCGCCGGCAGAGAACCCGTGGTCGCTGAGGGCGCCGCTGGCGTCCCCTTTGCCCCCTGGTGTCGTCCTGGTTACCGGTCGCCCCCACTGGTGGTCGAGGGTGGCACAAGGCGGGGGCCTTGTCTGGCAATATGAAGTAAGGCTCGCGCCTATGAAGATCTCCGCTCGTGACACTCTCACGTAATAATGAGTGGGGTTGTACACGCCCCGGAGTCTCAGGAGTGCCGCCCTCGGGCCTCGGGGGCTCCCTCCCATGACTAGTGGCAGCACTTAGCTCTGCGCTGGTGAGAAAACAAGAAGACTAGACTAGGTGTCGGACGCGGCCATTTGCTTTCAATCTCTCTTTTTGTAGCCCTATTTTCTGGCTTTGGATTTAAGTTGAAGCTGAATTTTCGTTGATATGCACGGGGGGTGTCTTTTCTCATTCATGCAATTTCTTGCGATTTGGCTCCTTGCCCTGGTTCGGGGTTCACCCCTGTTGCCTCCCCCTCGAGAGCTCCTCACAAGCGAGGGCTGGGCACGGCATGCGTGTGCTGTGCACATGTCCTTCCATGGCTAAATGCTTGCTTCTCGCAACGCCCCCTCGGGCGGATCGGCAGGGTCCTCCGGAACTCAAGACCTTGTGGCCCGGTCCGGAACTGGCCAGGACAAAGGTAAACTACAACAGTAGGCTCATGGCAGGGCTCGCGGATTTATGAAAACACATCTTTAGCCTAGCCTAAAGAACAAAAACAATAATCTGTTTACATGAGGGGCTTCCCCTCCCAAAATGCTCTTACAACCTTCAGGGCCGTGCCCTAGCTTTCATATGCAGGGTCAACGACAAGGAAGTGCGGGTTCAATCGGACATATCGCTCGCCGCGTCCTCCGGGTCGCCCTCAGACGCATCGCTGGCGTCGCTGTCACCATCGCCGACGTCTCCGGCATCGTCACTGGCACCGCCCTCGCCATCGTCCACCATGCCAGCTTCATCAGTAGCGACCACCACCGCGTCATCCTCAGAGGTGAAGGCCCTGACTAGGGCGTCCACATTGTCCTCAACTCAGTGTGCCAGGTCGTCCCGGATGGCCTGGGGCACAGGGGCAATGGCAGCGTCGAAGTCAAAGTTGGGGTAGGTGTTCTGGAGATGGCTGAAGACACAGGAGAATGCACCCTTGAGCAAGCCGCGGCTCCTCTCCTCAACAAGCACGCAAGCCCTCTCGGATCGATTCTCCAAGCGCGTCACCACGTCGGTAAAGAAAAGGAGGTGACTGACGTAGTTGTCCGAGTGGGGATGAGGTACATTCTTGTCACAGACGGCGCCCAGCACCGCGTTGGCTCTGGTCCTGAGGTTTTGGAGCATGGGGCGTGCTAGCACTCCAGCGTCCGCCGCCGGAGCACTTCCTCCCTGCCCTGCTGCGCGGAGGATTCGGCATCAGCGACCCGCTGATGAAGAGAAGACAGCTCGGCACGTGCGGAAGCCAGCTCGGCTTGCACTGAAGACAGGGCGGCTACGACGGCTTTCTCGCGACTTTCAGCTTCGTCCAGCCCTGACCAGAGGGCCTTGGTCATGCCCACAGCCTTGGCCTCCACAAGCTTCAACTTCAGGTCGTACCTGCCCACAAGGTTCGTGCGAGCCTCGGCCACTCGGTGATCGACTTCCTCTTGGGCCTTGGCCTCGCACACGCTGACAACGTCCTCAGCTTGGGCAACCTGGCACTCCCTTGTCTCCAACCACTCGAGCTCAAGGCTGCACTTCATGGCTTCCAACGCCGGCACCTCCTCGTGCCTCAGGATCTCTTCCTCCACGACAGGTGTCCCCCTCATCGACGCTAAGGCGGCTTTGCGCGCCTCCACTTGCTGCTCCAGCGAAGCACTCAAGGCTTGGAGCTCCCACACGCGCTTCTCTGTGATCTCGCGACATCGATCAGCTTCCCGAGCTTCTTCCAAAGCGCGGGCGCAAGCTTCGCGCGAGGTCGCAAGAGACGCCTCGGCCTTCGCATTATCAAGCTCGCGTTGGTGGCGCCCAAGGTTGATGGCCATCTTTAGCTTATGCCACTCCTCCACCAGCCGAAGACCCTCGGCCTCGAGGCACGCGTCTACATCCACAAGCTCCCCGCCAAGACGGTCCACCGCGCCCATCGCCTCCCGGAAGAGCTCGTGGAGGACGATGCTCCTTTCATCCGCAGCTTTGAGCGTGCAGCCGGCTCCGTCCTCCACGGCAGGGGTCATCGACGGGACCTGAAGCGGCTCACCCCTTTCCTGCAGGGGCTGGGGGCTGGCGCCCCTCCGGACGCCGACTGGGCTTCAGCAGGAGCCCGGTTTGGATGAGGCTCACCGCTCGAATAAGGGACCAAGACCGAAGCCATCCAGTCGCCGTCCATAATGAGAGGAGGAGACCTTGGCACGCTCGTCACACCCCCGACTTGGCCACGAAGAAGAAGCGGCGGGAGCGCAGGCTCAAGGCGCCAAGCCGGCGCACCTGCCTCTCCGGCCGACCCTGTGACGGGGGCAGCGTGCCGGCTTGGGACGCTCAAGGCCAGCGGAAGACTCGAGGCAGGAGGAGGTTGCGTCACTAGGGGCTTCATGACCTTGGCAGATGGGATCCTGGAGAACCACCATCAGGAAGGGAAGCGGCACTCGAGGAATTACAGAGATAAGGTACTTACTCATCTACGGCGATGTACTTCCTTTGTTTCAACGGCCGGATGGTTCCACTGCTGCAGCTCGGAGACCCCTTCCTCTTACGGAGCGCCGCAAAGTCCACGTGGAACCGGCCCAAGCGTTGCACATGGTGACCAGCACGGAGAACGACTGGCGAAGCACCCAAGGAGACGACCTCAGGAATGCCATGCTGAGGAGAGCTATCGGATTCCGCCTCGCGATGACCTGCCGAGGCCTCATGAGCTTCGGCCTCAGGAATGGCAGACCGCGTCACCCCCTCAGCTGCTGCCCTAGGGCGAGAATCACGAGTTCCTGAGGACGACGCCTTGGGAACCCCATGCAACATCAACACCATGGCACCAGCGCCTCCAGCTTCTAGCGGTACTTGCCCCCTGTGTCCACTCCTGGGGCAAGCTCGGCGCCAGTGACAAGGAGAGGAACCACGACGACGGGGTTCTCGCGGGGCCCCACAAGGCCAACTGGACGCAGCAACCATTCATCGAAGGAGGCCATTTGCCCCGCGAACTCCACCCTATTCGAGCAGCTGTACAAGCAACAACCCTCTTGCGGCAAATCACCTGGCGAGGGGTCACTGGCCAAGACCTCGAGCACCGTCCTTCGTGCCTCGGCCGGAAGCCCCGACACCTGAAGCCTCATGCGATCCTGGTTGCCGGTCAGGGCCCACATCGGCTGGGAATGGCGTTGGAGTGGGGCGATGCGGCGTCGGAGGAGCTCCTTCATCACCTTGGGCGCGGTCACATCAAGATCCTTCAGCCTCCTCAGCCGGAGCCAAACGAAGGCGAGACAGGAGCCCGCGAGCTCCTTGTGACCCCAGCCAAAGCTGGGAACGGCAGGCGACGACGGAGGCGAGAGCAGGGGGCTGAGTACTTCAACATCAACATACACCCAGCGCATCCAAAACCCACTCTTAGATGGCGGGAGATCAAAATCAATCCCCAAGCCGGCCGTCGCCGCCACGGCCTGGAAACTCACGCACCCGGAGCACTGCCGGGGGTTGGTCAGGTGCAGCGAGAAGAAATGGCGCAAGAGGGCCACAGAAGGAGCAATGCCCACCATGGCCTCGTAGACAAAGGAGAAGACGGTGAGAAAGGCGACAGATTGGGGATCAAGGTCCAGCATATAGATCTGGTAATGAGAAAGCACGACATCGAAGAAGGCGGAGAAGGGAGGAACCAGGCCAGCCCACAGAGCATCGACGAAGAACGGGACCTTGGTGGCCATCCTATCGATGGAGGCTCGGGATGCAGGCCGGGCCACCCCCCCCCCATTCGTTGAAGCTGGTAGCAAGTGCGAGGCGGACCTTATCCATGGCCTCCCGATTGAGCACCCGCGATTGGTCGATGGCGGGCTCGAGGACGGAGCTGAGTTGGCTGAGGACAGGGGCTTCTTCCCTTTCTCCGTCCGGTTCGGTGCCATGGCAATAAGGGCAGAGCTCGAGTTGGATTGGAAGAGGAGGCAGAGGTATGAGGAAGCGAAGAAATCGGGGAGTGTGTTTCCAGCAACGGGGAGGTAACTGTGTAGGATGCCATGGCCGCCTAGCCAGGCGGATTTCGAGGCTACATGGGGAAGCGGAGACACCCACATCTAATCAGTCGCCACGCGTCAACCAAGCCGCAGGCTATTGGGGCCCGCGGCACTCCGCACTTTCCCTTTGGCTTCGCCTCGAAGCCAAGCCCGAGCGCGCCTTGGGCCCGGGGGCTACTGTCGGCGTTTTGGGAACGGGGGTCCCCATACTTGCCTGCCTGCGGCCCGCGGCGTAGCTCCTTCAGCGGCCCCGTATGGCCCATCTTCACCAGCAAACATTCAAGACCCTCGGGAGGGGCCAAGCCTCGTGAGGTGGATGACGCAAGACCTCCTCAGGAGCGGCCTCACCAGGCTGGCTCGTGAGGGGTGGAGAGATCAAGGCAAGGCGACCCTTGCGAGGTTCTAATGACGTAAGCCATGACGATCGAGACCAGGCGGGCGCCAGGGAGCACAATGTCCTTGTTTCCTCTTTGGTGCTAAGGAGGCAAGCACGGGCAAGGAGTTCCAAGGCATCAGGCAAAGGTTTCCATTTTGGTGCAACAAGACCATGAACAGCACGATAGCAGGACGGAGGTCACCGTGGAGTCCAAGACGGTGTCACCATCAGAGCCTTTGGTAGGCGGAGACTACTTTTGTCAGGATAGCTTGTACTAGTTGTCCCCCTTCAAATTGGTCGTTGTGGGATCCCTTCCCGCTCAATATTTGGGAAGAGGACCAGGGCCTGTATAAATAGGACTAGCCACCACCATAGCTAGGGCATGATCTGATCGGATCTAGGATCGGAGCCATTCCATCCTTAGCCTCACACAAGTTCACCGAGCACAAGAACACCTCTTCGCAGGAGGCTATTCTTCCCTTGTAACTGTTCATCCTCAGCCCAAGAGGCAATCCACCACACCACACTGGAGTAGGGTATTACACCACAACGGTGGCCCGAACCAGTATAAATCTTGTGTCTCGTGTTCTTTGGATTCGTCAAGCTAGGCCGTGAGATCGTTGAGTGTGCGAGCTAGAGAGGGGGGAGATCTTCGTGCGCACCCCAGTGTTGGAACCTCAAGGGTTTTGCCGGAACCCGAAATCTGACAAGTGTTGCCACTAGGACATGGGAGGGAGCCCCGAGGCCCGAGAGCGGCACTAGTTTTGTGACAAGATAAATGGTAACGAGCAACGAGTAACAAAAGTAAATAAAGTGCAGCAAGATGGCCCAATCCTTTTGTAGCAAAGGACAAGCCGGAACAAACTCTTATAATAGGAAAAGCGCTCCCGAGGACACATGGGAATATCGTCAAGCTAGTTTTCATCACGTTCATATGATTCGGGTTCGGTACTTTGATAATTTGATATGTGGGTGGACCGGTGCTTGGGTGTTGTTCTTACTTGAACAAGCATCCCATTTATGATTAACTTCTATTACAAGCATCCGCAACTACAACAAAAGTATTAAGGTAAACCTAACCATAGCATGAAACATATGGATCCAAATCAGCCCCTTACGAAGCAACGCATAAACTAGGGTTTAAGCTTCTGTCACTCTAGCAACCCATCATCTACTTATTACTTCCCAATGCCTTCCTCTAGGCCCAAATAATGGTGAAGTCTTATGTAGTCGACGTTCACATAACACCACTAGAGGCTAGACAACATACATCTTATCAAAATATCAAACGAATACCAAATTCACATGACTACTAATAGCAAGACTTCTCCCTTGTCCTCAGGAACAAACGTAATTACTCACAAAGCATATTCATGTTCATAATCAGAGGGGTAATAATATGCATATAGCATCTGAACATATGATCTTCCACCAAATAAACCAACTAGCATCAACTACAAGGAGTAATCAACACTACTAGCAACCTACTAGCACCAATCCCGGTCTTTGAGACAAGAATTGGATACAAGAGATGAACTAGGGTTTGGAGATGAGATAGTGCTGGTGAAGATGTTGATGGAGATTGCCCTCTCCCAATGAGAGGAGCGTTGGTGATGACGATGGTGATGATTTTGTAACACCCTCGATGCGACTATAGCTCCCACGTGTCGAGGCACGACTTAGAGACATAATCGCATTGAAGGCATATGTCGCAAGTTAGGCAATCTTCACAACATCCCATGTAATATGATAATAAAAAGGGAGATAACAATAGTTGGCTTACACTCGCCACGTCAAACAAGTACATAAATAACATTACATCATCCAAACACTCATGGCCCGACTACGGCGCCAAAATAAAAGAGAACCCAACATGTGACAACGGTCCCAATCACCCCCAACTGGGCACCACTACTGATCATCGGGAAAGGAAACATAGTATCGTTGAGAGTCTTCGTCGAACTCCCACTTGAGCTCATACCCATCTCCTGGAGCGGAATCATCAGGCCCTGCATCTGGTGTAATAGTAATCTATGAGCCACAGGGACTCAGCAATCTCGCACCCTCACGATCATGACTATTTAAGCTTATAGGTAAGGCAAGGGTAAATATAAGTGAGCTGCAGCAAGCGACTAGCAAGTATGGTGGCTAACTTATTCGCAAAAGAGAGCGACAAGAGGAGGCAAAGCACGAGCGAGAAACTAGAGAGCAACCTGCGCAAACATTACTCCAACACCGTGTCCACTTCCCGGACTCCGCCGAGAAGAGGCCATCACGGTAACACACTCGATTGATTCATTTATATTTATTTAAGGTTCAAGTTATCTACAATCGGACATTAACAAATTCCCATCTGCCCATAACCGCAGGCACGGCTTTCGAAAGTTCAATCCCTGTAGGGGAGTCCCAACTTAGCCCATGACAAGCTCTCACGGTCAACGAAGGAATAGACCTCCTCCCAAGACGTTCCGATCAGACTCGGTATCTCGGTAATTCAAGACACTTCGACAGGTCAAAACAAGACCAGCAACACCGCCCGAATGTGCTGACAAATCCCGATAGGAGCTGCACATATCTCTTTCTCAGGGCACACTCATATGAGCGCTTCATACAACTAAAACCAAACCTCGAGTTTCCCTGAGGGGGCGCTGCACAGGACTCTAGTTTGGACCAACACTCAGAGGAGCACTGGCCCGGGGGGTTTAAAATAAGATGACCCGCGGGCTCCAGAAACCCGAGGAAAAAAAAGAGGCTAGGTGGCAAATGGTAAGACCAATGTTGGGCATTGCTGTAAAAGCTTTAATCAAGGCGAAATATCAAGGGGTTCCCATTATAACCCAACCGCGTAAGGAACGCAAAATCCGGGAACAAAACACCGATATGACGGAAACTAGGGCAGCAAGAGTGGAACAAAACACTAGGCGAGAGGCCGAGCCTTCCACCCTTTACCAAGTGTATAGATGCATTAACATAACAAGATAATATAATGATATCCCAACAAGTAAATAAATGTTCCAACA
Organism: Triticum aestivum; assembly: GCF_018294505.1. Taxonomy (NCBI): domain Eukaryota; kingdom Viridiplantae; phylum Streptophyta; class Magnoliopsida; order Poales; family Poaceae; genus Triticum; species Triticum aestivum. Next base: position 156,229,851 of record NC_057794.1, on the reverse strand, counting down.
AGGAACGGCCTCCAATCTTCACCTGCAACTAGCAACGCTATAAGAGGGGCTGAGCAAAGCGGTAACATAGCCAATCAATGGTTTGCTAGGACATGGTGGGTTAGAGGTTTGACATGGCAATTTGGGAGGCTTGCAAGCAAGTGGTAGGCATCGTAGCAATGGCATAGCAAAAGAGCGAGCAAACTAGCATAGCAAAGATAGTAGTGATTTCGAGGGTATGATCATCTTGCCTGCACAGTTGTCAGAGTTGACTGGGTCCTCGAAAGCAAACTCAACGGGCTCCTCGTTAGCGAACTCGTCTCCCGGCTCTACCCAAACAAGACAAACAAGCAACAAGGATACAATCAACCACGTGCAAGAACAAGCAATAGGATGAAATGATGATATGCTATGCGGGATGCGATGCGGGATGCAAAATGCCAGATATGACAGGAAATGCATGAAGAGGCCATCACGGTAACACACTTGATTGATTCATTTTTATTTACTTAAGGTTCAAGTTATCTACAACCGGACATTAACAAATTCCCATCTGCCCATAACCGCGGGCATGGCTTTCGAAAGTTCAATCCTTGCAGGGGAGTCCCAACTTAGCCCATGACAAGCTCTCACGGTCAACGAAGGAATAGACCTCCTCGCAAGATGTTCCGATCAGACTCGGTATCTCAGTAATTCAAGACACTTCGACAGGTTAAAACAAGACCAGCAACACCGCCCGAATGTGCCGACAAATCCCGATAGGAGCTGCACATATCTCTTTTTCAGGGCACACTCATATGAGCGCTCCATACAACTAAAACCAAACCTCGAGTTTCCCCGAGGGGGCACTGCACAGGACTCTAGTTTGGACCAACACTCAGAGGAGCACTGGCCCCGGGGGGTTTAAAATAAGATGACCCGCGGGCTCCGGAAACCCGAGGAAAAAAAGAGGCTAGGTGGCAAATGGTAAGACCAATGTTGGGCATTGCTGGAAAAGCTTTAATCAAGGCGAAATATCAAGGGGTTCCCATTATAACCCAACCGCGTAAGGAACAAAAAATCTGGGAACATAACACCGATATGACGGAAACTAGGTCGGCAAGAGTGGAACAAAACACTAGGCGAGAGGCCGAGCCTTCCACCCTTTACCAAGTGTATAGATGCATTAACATAACAAGATAATATAATGATATCCCAACAAGTAAATAAATGTTCCAACAAGGAACGGCCTCCAATCTTCACCTGCAACTAGCAACGCTATAAGAGGGGCTGAGCAAAGCGGTAACATAGCCAATCAACAGTTTGCTAGGACATGGTGGGTTAGAGGTTTGACATGGCAATTTGGGAGGCTAGCAAGCAAGTGGTAGGCATCATAGCAATGGCATAGCAAAAGAGCGAGCAAACTAGCATAGCAAAGATAGTAGTGATTTCGAGGGTATGATCATCTTGCCTGCACAGTTGTCAGAGTTGACTGGATCCTCGAAAGCAAACTCAACGGGCTCCTCGTTAGCGAACTCGTCTCTCGGCTCTACCCAAACAAGACAAACAAGCAACAAGGATACAATCAACCACGTGCAAGAACAAGCAATAGGATGAAATGATGATATGCTATGCGGGATGCGATGCGGGATGCAAAATGCAAGATATGACAGGAAATGCATGAACCTGGCCTCAACTTGGAAATCCAAGTGTTCCACTGGAAAGAAGAGATGAAATCACTTGAAAACGATATAAAGAACGTCGGAATCAGAGTTACGGTTTGGAAATGGCAAGCGATTCAAATAAGACACCGGTCTGCGATTTACAGCAAGTAGGCATCTAAATGCAATGAGATGAACATGCTACAGCATTCAAACATGGCATCAAAATACATGGCAGGGAATCATTCAAGATGCTTAACAAAAGTCTAGCACTGAACTACAGCCAATTCATCCATTAGGAGGTTCAAACAAGCATGGCAAAAACGCAAATGGCAAAACAGATCTCAGACTTAGTGAAATTAACACTTGTCTGGCATTTCAGATCATATAGCCCTCTTCGGAGCAACAAAACAACATGCTACAAGATCTGAACATGACAAAGAAAGACATGGCATGGAGCTACTCAAAGAGCTTAACAAAAGTCCCTTAGTGACCTTGAGCCAAAAGGGATCACAAAATATACTAACAAGCACACGAACATAGCAAAAACATAATCAGTTTTAAGACTTAGTGAAAACTGGGGCATGCTGAAACATAACTCACGAAGGCATGTTTACGAGCTCGATGCACTCACTATGGTGCAAGTCATGGCAAGACAAGCATACATCCCTTAAGAAGGCACAAAATGCAAGCTATACATGGCAAGAACAATGGCATAGCATGCACGGAGCAACTACAATAACATCGGCAAAATCGCAAACAAGTTGACGATCTGCCCAGATTCGCAACGAAGCAAAAGTAGAGCTCGATTGACTCAAGCTAGGGTGCTCCATAATTGCAAACAAAGACAAGGATGGATAGAGCACTACAATATTAACAAAACTCCCTTACTGATCATCCTCAAAAGAGGCACGGATCACTAGGAAACAACATGAACATATGGCATCATGAGATAAACAATCCCAGGACTTAGTGAAATCACAAAGTCCCTGAAAACAGAATTAGCAAGTGCACCACTTTGCAAGCTTGCACAAGTCACCACACCCATCCTAAAAATACATGGGTTGCACCTTTGGAAATATGACAAAACCCTTAACAAAACATATGAAGAACTCACGGGCATATCATGCACACATTAATCATGGCAAAAATGACAAAAGTGCTAAACGGAATAACAGATCTGACAATTAACTCAAGTAGCCCTCTTCTAACAGCATTTCGGGCATCAAGATGAGCTCAAATGAAAATGATGCAATGGAATGAAATGATGAACTCTCTGAGATGAACATTTTGATATGCTATATGCCCAAATTGGAGCTACAGATGCAAAGTTACGGGGCCCCGAACAGAGGCACTTGGATCTGCAATTTCGGGAGTTAGCAAAAAAACACCTCCTAGGGTTACTATAGCCGTCTCGGATCTGGATCGGGGCGCGCCTCCCGAGGCGACTCCGGCGAGCCTTGCCGGCGGGGAGGAGAAAGGGGGCCGGGGCCGGCCGGTCTTGGCGGCGCAGGGCCGACGTGAGGCGGCGACGGGCGCGGTGGCGCGGCGCGGCGAGCTCGGCCTGGGGGCGGCGCGGCGAGCTCGGTCGGCGAGGGCGAGCTGCGGCGGCGCGATGGAGGGGCGGCGCCGGGCTGGAGGAGGGAGACAACCCGAGCGGCGCCGGGAGCGGCTCGGCCGCGGGGGCCCGGCTCGGGCCAGAGCGGGCCGGCGCGGGTGGCGGCGCGGCGATGTGGGGCGGCGGCGGCAACCAGTAGGATGGCGACACATGGCGTTGGCGCTCGGGTTGGACACGTCCGGCCCGGCAGACTTTGTCCGGCGGCGGCGGATCTAGGGTTAGGGGGGAGAGGATCCGGGAATTTCGTGGAGGGGTCTATATATAGGCATAGAGGGAGCTAGGAGAGTCCAAATGAGGTGCGGTTTTCGGCCACGCGATCATAATCGAACGCTCTAGGACATGGAGCAAAGTTTGGTGGGTTTTGGGCTAAATTGGAGGGGTGTTGGGCTGCAACACACACGAGGCCTTTTCCGTCCCTCGGTTAACCGTTGGAGTATCAAACGAAGTCCAAATGGTACGAAACTTGACAGGCGGTCTACCGGTAATAAACCAAGGCCGCTTGGCAAGTCTCGGTCCAATCTGGAAATGTTTAATCCCCACACACGAAAGAAAGCTAGAAATGACCACCGGAGGAGAACGAAGCGCCGGAATGCAAAACGGACAACGGGGAAAATGCTCGAATGCATGAGACGAACACGTATGCAAATGCAATGCACATGATGACATGATATGAGATGCATGACAACGACAACAACACATGGAGGCAAAACCCGAACCCAAGAAAAATAAAATAACTTAACACCGGAAACGGCAAGAGTTGGAGTACAAATAGGGAAAGTTACATCCGGGGTGTTACAACACTCCACCACTATGAAAGGATCTCGTCCCGAGATCTAGGACTGAAAGAACGCCGGGTACTCAGAACGGAGGTGATCCTCGCGTTCCCAGGTAGCTTCACGGTCGAAATGGTGTGACCACTTGACTTTGAGAAATTTGATTGACTTGTTGTGAGTCTTGCGTTCAGTCTCTTCAAGAATAGCAACTGGGTGCTCATGATAAGAGAGATCTTCTTGGAGCTCAATGTCCTCGAAGTTGACGGTGCGGTCAGGAGTCTTGAAGCACTTTTGAAGCTGAGAGACATGGAACACGTCATGAACATTTGCAAAGTTTGAAGGAAGCTCGAGTTGATAGGCGAGGTCGCCTCTCTTGCTGACAATCTTGAAAGGTCCCACGTATCTAGGGGCAAGCTTCCCTTTGATACCAAAGTGACGAGTACCTTTCATAGGAGAGACACGGAGGTAAACATGATCTCTGATCTCGAAAGCCAAATCACAGTGCTTACTATCATAGTAGCTGTTCTGGCGGGATTGGGCTGCTTTGAGGTTATCACGAATGACTTTGCACATTTCTTCTGCTTCTGTGATTAAGTCATTACCCAAAAGCTGACGTTCGATGGTTTCAGACCAGTTGAGAGGGGTACAACACTTCCTGCCATACAGAATTTCAAATGGGGCCTTGCCTGAACTTGCTTGAAAACTGTTGTTGTAGGAGAATTCAGCATAAGGAAGACAATCCTCCCACTTCATGCCGAAGGAGATCACGCAAGCCCTGAGCATATCTTCAAGAATCTTGTTAACACGCTCGACTTGACCGCTTGTTTGAGGATGGAAAGCTGTGCTGAAGCGGATGTTGGTGCCCATGGCCTTCTGAAAAGAATCCCAAAACTTTGAGGTAAAGATGCTGCCAAGGTCTGAAGAGACCACTTGTGGAATACCGTGTAGAGAGACAATACGAGAGGTATAGAGTTCCGCCAATTGAGATGCAGTGATCGACTCTTTGATAGGCAGAAAGTGATCCACTTTAGTGAGTTTGTCGATGACAACAAATATAGCATCATTGCCACGCTTGGACTTTGGAAACCCAGTCACGAAGTCCATTTCAATGTGGTCAAACTTCCATTCTGGAATGGCAAGAGGTTGGAGGAGACCAGCTGGCCTTTGGTGTTCTGCCTTCACTCTTCTGTAGACATCACATTCATTCACGAATTGAGCGATCTCGCGCTTCATTCGAGTCCACCAATAAGCTTGCTTAAGGTCCTGATACATCTTCGTGCTCCCAGGGTGGATGGAGAGGAGAGAATTGTGAGCCTCGTTCATGATCACTTTACGGAGGTCACCTTTGGGTACAACAATACGATCCTCGAAGAAGAGAGTGTCCTTGTCATCAAGGCGGTAGCACTTGTACTTGGACTGACTCTTGGCAATCCCAATCTTCACCTTTTTCACCATAGCATCAAGAAGCTGGGCTTGGCGAATCTGGTCTTCTAAGGTAGGAGAGACTTGAAGGTTGGCGAGGAAACCTTGAGGAACAACTTGCAGATTAAGCTTGCGGAAAGCTTCACAAAGCTCGGGTTGATAAGGCTTGAGAATAAGACTGTTGCAGTAAGCCTTCCTGCTCAAAGCGTCAGCAATCACATTGGCCTTGCCTGGAGTATACTCGATACTCGGATTATACTCTTGAATCATTTCGACCCATCGAGTTTGCCTGAGGTTGAGATTAGGCTGAGTGAAGATGTACTTGAGACTCTTGTGATCAGTGAAAATGTCCACTTTTCTTCCCAATAGAAGATGTCTCCAAGTCAAAAGAGCATGCACAACTGCCGCCAACTCGAGATCATGAGTGGGGTAGTTCTTCTCATTAGGCTTCAACTGGCGAGATGTATAAGCAACAACTTTCTTCTCTTGCATCAATACTGCGCCAAGACCTTGGAGAGAGGCATCACAAAAGACCTCGTACGGCTTGGATTCATCAGGTGGAGTCAGAACTGGAGCAGTGATCAACTTCTCTTTCAAAGTGTTGAAAGCAATATCACACTCCGGAGACCAAACGTACTTGACGTGCTTCTGAAGAAGATTAGAGAGAGGCTTCGCGATCTTAGAAAAGTTTTCAACGAATCTTCGGCAATAGCTTGCGAGACCGAGAAAACTGCGGAGTTGCTTCACGTTCCGAGGAGGTTCCCAATTCACGATTGCAGACACCTTCTCAGGATTCACGGCAATGCCCTTGGCAGAGATGATATGACCAAGATAAAGAACCTCATCAAGCCAAAATTCACACTTGGAGAACTTGGCGTAGAACTGATGTTCCCTGAGCTTATCAAGAACCAAACGCAGGTGCTTGGCATGATCTTCCTTGTTCTTCGAGAAAACCAGAATGTCGTCGAGATAGACCAAAATGAAGTCATTGGTGTAGGCGTTAAAGATGAAGTTCATCATGCGAGAGAACGTCGGAGGAGCGTTGGCGAGGCCAAAAGACATGACAGTGTATTCATATGAACCAAAGCTTGTTCTGAAAGCAGTCTTGGGAATATCTTCTTCACGAATGCGAATCTGGTGATAACCCATACGGAGATCAAGCTTGGAAATACTTGGGCACCTTTGAGTTGTTCGAACAGCTCATTGATGTTGGGAAGTGGGTATTTGTTCTTGATGGTCTTCTTGTTCACTGGACGGTAATCAACACAAAGTCGGTCCGTTCCATCCTTCTTCTTCACAAAAAGAACACCACAACCCCACGGAGAAGAACTAGGCCGGATGAGACCCATTTTTTCTTGCTCATCGAGTTGCTTCTTCAGCTCCTTCAACTCTTCAGGTCCGAGCTTGTAAGGACGTTTGCACACAGGTTCCGTGCCAGGCTCAAGATCAATAACGAATTCAACTGGCCGGTGCGGAGGCATTCCTGGGAGCTCTTCTGGAAAGACGTCTTGATATTCGCAAACGACTGGAATTTGAGAGATGGCATCCAATTCACCCTTCTCATTGAGAGAAAACAGACGGATAGTATTATCCCGAGCGGCAAAGACAATTACATCCTCAGACGAATGAGTCAATTGAATCTGCCTGGCAGCACAATCAAGATGTGCCTTGTGCTTAGAAAGCCAATCCATTCCGAGAATAAGATCAATATCCGAGTTACCAAGAACAATTGGGGAAGAAAGGAACTTGTAGTCACCCAATGTGATAGTAACCTCAGGGACGCAGGTGTTAGCTGTCATCTGCTTGCCCGGTGACACAATTTGCAAGGAACTTTGCAGATACTGATAATCACACTCATACTTTGATGCAAAAGGTTTGGAAATGAAGCAATGCGATGCACCCGTGTCAAAAAGAACTTTTGCAGGAATATCATTAACAGGAAGGTTACCCATGATCACATCTGACGAGTCCTCTGCCTGAGCTGCATTCACCATATTGACCTTGGCGAACTTGGGGTTATGCTTGACCACAGCTGTACTTGTCGATCTGACAGGAGGAGGAGGAGGAAGACGCCTCTGGTTTAGACACTTGTTGCATAGTGACCCTTCTGTTGGCACTTGTTGCACGTGACCTCTGAAAGCGGACGGTGATACGGAGCACTCGATCTTGGAGCTTGAGACGAAGTCTTGTTCTGAAAGCCAGGGTTGGGTGGGTGAGAAGAACCACTGCCACCTTTGCTCTTCTGCTGATACGGCTGACGGAACGGAGGAGGAGGAAGCCAAAACTTCTGCTGCTTGGCCACTTGAGTAGAGGAAGAAGGAGTAACATCTCTGACTCGCTTCTTGGAAGCATCACACCTCAACTGAGCAGCCTCTTGCTTCAGTGCCATGTTGTAGAACTCATCGTATCTCAAGGGCTCAAAGAGAACAAGAGCGAGCTGAATATCTTCTCTGAGACCACCCCTGAACTGATATATCATGCTCTTCTCATCAGGGACGTCCTGCTTGGCAAAGCGGGCGAGCTTCTGGAACAACTTGTTGTAGTCATAGACAGACAAAGAGCCTTGCTTCAGATTGCGGAATTCCTCACGCTTGCTTTCAACCACGCTCTGCGGAATATGATGAGCTCGGAAATCTCGACGGAAATCATCCCAAGTGATAACACGTCCACCTCTGGAGTCCTTGTACTGCTGGAACCATTCTGCAGCTTGATCTTTGAGTTGGAAGGAAGCGAACTTAACAAAGTCCTCAGGCCTGACGTTACTGCACTCGAAATGCTTGCACAGATCCACAAGCCAATCGTCAGCATCGGTTGCCTCAACACAATTGCTGAAAGTCTTTGGCCCGTTAGCAAGGAACTGGTTGAGTGTAGCAAAGTGACTCTGATTGCTGCCTTGATTCCCTTGACTGCCTTGATTGCGCTCTTGAAGAATTTGCATGATCAGCTGTGTGTTTGCATTGGTTGCGGCCATCACAGCTTGCCATGCCTCCGGAGGAGGTGGAGGTGGTGGCGGATCAGGATTCGGAGTCGTGCGCGTTGGAGGAGCCATCCTGAAGAGGTTGACCACCATTAGCACATTGACAGATAAATATTGAAGCTGAATCCAACGGAATGAAAATTGCAACATATAGTCTTCACATCCGAACAAAATGAACGAATGCATTCCTCTTGAAATGGTCACATATCCATAAATTGAGAAGCCACGTAGAATTAAGGTAGAGAAATAAATCAACAAGGTACGGATCAAGAACGAATAATAGGTAAGAAATCCCAATCTCAAACCAATATCCGTGGAAGAAAAACTAGAGCTACTAGAATTCCCACCTATGAAACTCCCGAACCTTTCCGGTTATGCAATCAGGTGTTGGGGATACAGGGGAAGCATAATATCTCACCCAAACTAGCAAATCCTACATCCAGCTGTATCCATCCTTCAACACATAACCAAGAAACCTTCGGAAACCATCTACCTCAACCTTCGAAAAACATCCGTTATACAAGTTATGGCGATACTCCCGAACTCCCGCCCCAGTACTGGGTGGCGTCGAGGTTATCTCACCAACGAACTGCATAAAAGAGATTTTCGATGTCGGCGTACTAAACTCAGGTATTCCAGAACTGCAACGATAAAATTATGATGACAACACCTCAGAGCTCAACTCCCCGGGACACTTCCACTAAACCCCTGACAGGAGGCACCAAGACAATGTTCTCATCATAAAACTATCGGAACGATTCCAAGATACCCGCGTGATCCTAAAAAATTTTAGTGAAATTTGAGAAGAGAAGAGTCAAAACTCTACGTCAGGATGCCTTACCAGAGCGATGAGGAGACTGGGAAGTAAAAAGAATTCCTAAACTCTCCGATATATAATTCCTAAATGACTCAAAACATTTTTCTAGACACAACTCGGCCGCTAAAAACGATCAAGCAATGGGGCTCCTAAGGTCGGGGAAGGCTCTGATTACCAACTTGTAACACCCTCGATGCGACTATAGCTCCCACGTGTCGAGGCACGACTTAGAGACATAATCGCATTGAAGGCATATGTCGCAAGTTAGGCAATCTTCACAACATCCCATGTAATATGATAATAAAAAGGGAGATAACAATAGTTGGCTTACACTCGCCACGTCAAACAAGTACATAAATAACATTACATCATCCAAACACTCATGGCCCGACTACGGCGCCAAAATAAAAGAGAACCCAACATGCGACAACGGTCCCAATCACCCCCAACTGGGCACCACTACTGATCATCGGGAAAGGAAACGTAGTATCATTGAGAGTCTTCATCAAACTCCCACTTGAGCTCATACGCGTCTCCTGGAGCGGAATCATCAGGCCCTGCATCTGGTGTAATAGTAATCTGTGAGCCACGGAGACTCAGCAATCTCGCACCCTCGCGATCAAGACTATTCAAGCTTATAGGTAAGGCAAGGGTAAATATAAGTGGAGCTGCAGCAAGCGACTAGCAAGTATGGTGGCTAACTTATTCGCAAAAGAGAGCGAGAAGAGGAGGCAAAGCACGAGCGAGAAACTAGAGAGCAACCTGCGCAAACATTACTCCAACACCGTGTCCACTTCCCGGACTCCGCCGAGAAGAGGCCATCACGGTAACACACTCGATTGATTCATTTTAATTATTTAAGGTTCAAGTTATCTACAACCGGACATTAACAAATTCCCATCTGCCCATATCCGCGGGCACGGCTTTCGAAAGTTCAATCCCTGCAGGGGAGTCCCAACTTAGCCCATGACAAGCTCTCACGGTCAACGAAGGAATAGACCTCCTCCCAAGACGTTCCGATCAGACTCGGTATCTCGGTAATTCAAGACACTTCGACAGGTTAAAACAAGACCAGCAACACCGCCCGAATGTGCCGACAAATCCCGATAGGAGCTGCACATATCTCTTTCTCAGGGCACACTCAGATGAGCGCTCCATACAACTAAAACCAAACCTCGAGTTTCCCCGAGGGGGCGCTGCACAGGACTCTAGTTTGGACCAACACTCAGAGGAGCACTGGCCCGGGGGGTTTAAAATAAGATGACCCGCGGGCTCCGGAAACCCGAGGGAAAAAGAGGCTAGGTGGCAAATGGTAAGACCAATGTTGGGCATTGCTGGAAAAGCTTTAATCAAGGCGAAATATCAAGGGGTTCCCATTATAACCCAACCGCGTAAGGAACGCAAAATCCGGGAACATAACACCGATATGACAGAAACTAGGGCGGCAAGAGTGGAACAAAACACTAGGCGAGAGGCCGAGCCTTCCACCCTTTACCAAGTGTATAGATGCATTAACATAACAAGATAATATAATGATATCCCAACAAGTAAATAAATGTTCCAACAAGGAACGGCCTCCAATCTTCACCTGCAACTAGCAATGCTATAAGAGGGGCTGAGCAAAGCGGTAACATAGCCAATAAATGGTTTGCTAGGACATGGTGGGTTAGAGGTTTGACATGGCAATTTGGGAGGCTTGCAAGCAAGTGGTAGGCATCATAGCAATGGCATAGCAAAAGAGCGAGCAAACTAGCATAGCAAAGATAGTAGTGATTTCGAGGGTATGATCATCTTGCCTGCACAGTTGTCAGTGTTGACTGGATCCTCGAAAGCAAACTCAACGGGCTCCTCGTTAGCGAACTCGTCTCCCGGCTCTACCCAAACAAGACAAACAAGCAACAAGGATACAATCAACCACGTGCAAGACCAAGCAATAGGATGCAAATGATGATATGCTATGCGGGATGCGATGCGGGATGCAAAATGCAAGATATGACAGGAAATGCATGAACCTGGCCTCAACTTGGAAATCCAAGTGTGCCACTGGAAAGATGAGATGAAATCGCTTGAAAACGATATAAAGAACGCCGGAATCGGAGTTACGGTTTGGAAATGGCAAGCGATTCAAATATGACACCGGTCTGCGATTTACAGCAAGTAGGCATCTAAATGCAATGAGATGAACATGCTACAGCATTCAAACATGGCATCAAAATACATGGCAGGGAAGCATTCAAGATGCTTAACAAAAGTCTAGCACTGAGCTACGGCCAATTCATCCATTAGGAGGTTCAAACAAGCATGGCAAAAACGCAAATGGCAAAACAGATCTCAGACTTAGTGAAATTAACACTTGTCTGGAATTTCAGATCATATAGCCCTCTTCGGAGCAACAAAACAACATGCTACAGGACCTGAACATGACAAAGAAAGACATGGCATGGAGCTACTCAAAGAGCTTAACAAAAGTCCCTTAGTGACCTTGAGCCAAAAGGGATCACAAAATATACTAACAAGCACACGAACATAGCAAAAACATAATCAGTTTTCAGACTTAGTGAAAACTGGGGCATGCTGAAACATAACTCACGAAGGCATGTTTACGAGCTCGATGCACTCACTACGGTGCAAGTCATGGCAAGACAAGCATACATCCCTTAAGAAGGCACAAAATGCAAGCTAGACATGGCAAGAACAATGGCATAGCATGCACGGATCAACTACAATAACATCGGCAAAATCGCAAACAAGTTGACGATCTGCCCAGATTTGCAACGAAGCAAAAGTAGAGCTCGATTGACTCAAGCTAGGGTGCTCCATAATTGCAAACAAAGACAAGGATGGATAGAGAACTACAATATTAAAAAAACTCACTTACTGATCATCCTCAAAAGAGGTACGGATAACTAGAAAACAACATGAACATATGGCATCATGAGATAAACAATCCCAGGACTTAGTGAAATCACAAAGTCCCTGAAAACAGAATTAGCAAGTGCACCACTTTGCAAGCTTGCACAAGTCACCACACCCATCCTAAAAATACATGGGTTGCACCTCTGGAAAGATGACAAAACCCTTAACAAAACATATGAAGAACTCACGGGCATATCATGCACACATTAATCATGGAAAAAATGACAAAAGTGCTAAACAGAATAAGAGATCTGACAATTAACTCAAGTAGCCCTCTTCTAACAGCATTTCGGGCATCAAGTTGAGCTCAAATGAAAATGATGCAATGGAATGAAATGATGTACTCTCTGGGATGAACATTTCGATATGCTATATGCCCAAATCGGAGCTACAGATGCAAAGTTACGGGGCCCCGAACAGAGGCACTTGGATCTGCAATTTCGGGAGTTAGCAAAAAAACACCTCCTAGGGTTACTGTAGCCGTCTCGGATCTGAATCGGGGCGCGCCTCCCGAGGCGACTCCGGCGAGCCTTGCCGGCGGGGAGGAGAAAGGGGGCCGGGGCCGGCCGGTCTTGGCGTCGCAGGGCCGGCGTGAGGCGGCGGCGGGCGCGTGGCGCGGCGCGGCGAGCTCGGCCGGCGAGGGCGAGCTGCGGCGGCGCGGCGGAGGGGCGGCGCCGGGCTGGAGGAGGGAGACGACCCGGGTGGTGGCGGGAGTGGCTGGGCCGCGGGGGCCCGGCCCGGGCCCGAGCGGGCCGGCGCGGGTGGCGGCGCGGCGATGTGGGGCGGCGGCGGCGGCCAGTAGGATGGCGACACGTCGCGGCGGCGCTCGGGTCGGACACATCCGGCCTGGCAGACTTTGTCCGGAGGCGGCGGATCTAGGGTTAGGGGGGAGAGGATCCAGGAATTTCGTGGAGGGGTCTATATATAGGCATAGAGGGAGCTAGGGGAGTCCAAATGAGGTGCGGTTTTCGGCCACGCGATCATGATCGAACGCTCTAGGACATGGAGCAGAGTTTGGTAGGTTTTGGGACAAATTGGAGGGGTGTTGGGCTGCAACACACACGAGGCCTTTTTGGTCCCTCGGTTAACCGTTGGAGTATCAAACGAAGTCCAAATGGTACGAAACTTGACAGGCGGTCTACCGGTAATAAACCAAGGCCGCTTGGCAAGTCTCGGTCCAATCCGGTAATGTTTAATCCCCACACACGAAAGAAAGCTAGAAATGACCACCGGAGGAGAACGAAGCGCCGAAATGCAAAACGGACAACAGGGAAAATGCTCGAATGCATGAGACGAACACGTATGCAAATGCAATGCACATGATGACATGATATGAGATGCATGACAATGACAACAACACATGGAGGCAAAACCCGAACCCGAGAAAATAAAATAACTTAACGCCGGAAACGGCAAGAGTTGGAGTACAAATAGGGAAAGTTACATCCGGGGTGTTACAGATTTCCCCCTCCCGGAGGGAACTATCCCCGGCAGAACAGCTCTGCCGGAGCTCTAGATTGGTTCCGCCAAGGTTCCGCCTCGTGGCGGCAGAGTTTCGTCCCAAAAGGTTGCTTCTTATTTTTTTCTCATCGAAAGACTTCATATAGGAGAAGATGGACGTCGGAGACCCACCAGGGGGCCACGAGGTAGGGGGCGCGCCCTATGAGGGGGGGGGCACCCTCATGAGCAAGGTGTGGGCCCCCTGGCCTTCATCTTTGGCGAGGATTTTTCTTTATTTATTTTAAGATGTTCCGTGGAGTTTCAGGACTTTTGGAGTTGCGCAGAATAGGTCTCTAATATTTGCTCCTTTTCCAGCCCAGAATTCCAGCTGCCGGCATTCTCCCTCCTTATGTAAACCTTGTAAAATAAGAGAGAATAGCCATAAGTATTGTGAAATAAAGTGAAATAACAGCCCATAATGCAATAAATATCGATATAAAAGCATGATGCTAAATGGACGTATCACTGACCTACAGGCTGCAACGTCTCATGTTGCAGAGGAGTTTTCCGACCAGGAGTGAGGCTACGATCTACGCTTGGCGATTGCCCTATGGAGTTGGATGGACTCGCTATTCGTCTACGCTTCCACAGCTTTATTTAGTTTATTTCTCATGAGTTGGCCTTCGGCCGAATTTATTATGATGTAATAAAGACTCTATATGAGAATTGTGTAATAAATTCAGGTGTGATTGAACTTTGAATCTTTTCATCAATGTACTGTGTGTGCCAGCATGATCTTGGGATGGTACAGCTACACAGAGACTTGACCGATATTGGGTCGGGTCGTTACAGAGATGGTATTCAGAGCACACGCTGACTGTAGGACGTAACCCCTAGGATCGGAAAGCCATAGGAAGAAACTATTTTATTTTATGTCATTATCATTCCATAATTCTCCCCTGTTCATTTCTGACTTCTCTCGATTTCAACATTCTAGATGGCCGTCAAGTTCATCCCAGTTCTGCTCCCAGAGTTTTTCCAGCCAGATGAGACAATGCTTTTCGGCAGGAGGTTGGTCCAGATCATCAAGGAATTGAAGATTGCTCTGTCGTCTATCACCAGGACCCCTATCATTGCATTTCCAAAAGACCCTCGCTATAGGATTAAGGTATAGATACCAGGGAGGACTTTCGGAAGTCTCTCGGCGCCCGTTGACTTCAGGTTCACTGCTCCCACTTGGATACTCGGGAGATACATAGCAGTTCATACTGCACTTGGACGCATCCAGGAGGAATACAGGGCCGAGCTAGTTGGATCAGACCGCACCATGATTTCTCGCAGGACTGCAGATGGAGAGCTCATCCGCACTATTGATGACGACTCTGTTCGCTCATATGCCCAAGACTTGGAGGCTCACATCAGGGCTCTAGAGATTCAGATGTGCAGGAGCTTGAAGACGGTCCAAAAGTTGCAGCTTCGTGAAATGGAACTGGAGGATGCAGCACGTGAAGCCCACTATGAGCATGAAGAAGAAGTCAAGGATTTTATGGATAGAATCGAGGACCGGGAGAAATATATTGGCACACTGGAGGAGAAGATGGATCTGGGAAAGGACCTTTTTCCGAGGGGAGATGATGGACCCGTCATGAGCAATGACGAGGATTATGAAGAGATCTCCGCCGAAGGAAGCCGCAAGAGGAGGCGCCGCACCAGCGGACGACGCACCAGAGGACGCAAGGATAATTGATGAAGACATTTAGTCGACCGCCATGTTATTTTATTTTCATCGATCAGTTAGGCCGTTATTTTTGATTAGTCATGAGATTTTGTAATCCGAGTTTGAACCCTGTTTGAGATGAATGAATAAATGATTGGTGTGATTATGTTTGTGCATTCATTTGGGCAGTGCTATTTTCTCATTAGACCCTTGTTCTATTCTAATTTCTCATCCACTCCATAACACCGGATGCCTCCGAGACGTGACCCCTGTTTCACTTTCCCACCGGAGCTCACCCAGCTGATTCAACAGCAGAATGCCTTAATGCAAATGCTCATCCAAAACCAAGGCTACAACAACAACAATCCACCGCCACCACCACCCATCGATAACCTGACCCGGTTCCTAAGGTCGAATCCGCCGGTGTTCTCTAATAGCACCGAGCCGATTGTAGCTGATGGTTGGCTCCGCAAGATCGGAAGGGATCTAACAACTGCTGGATGCACAGATGCTAAGAAGGTGCGTTTTGCCGCACATCAATTGAATGGACCTGCAACCTCTTGGTGGGAGAACTACACCGCCACTTATCCGGTCGCCACCATGACATGGGATCAGTTCCAGCAGGCTTTCCGCACCGCTCATGTCTCAGCTGGAGCCATGAGTCTGAAGAAGCGTGAGTTTCGCAACTTACGCCAGGGGAACCATACTGTGGGACAGTATGTGGATAAGTTCAGCAAATTATCTCTCTATGCCCCAGATGATGTGGCCACAGATGCCGCAAAATAGGAGAAGTTTCTTGAGGGACTCAATAATGAGCTGGGAATGCAGCTAATGGTGGCTACCTTCAACAACTACCAGGAGCTGGTAGACAAGGACACTATACTTGAAGGCAAGCAACAGCAGATTGAAAGCCCCAAGCGGAAATATGGCCAGGGAAAGTACAACTCTGGAGCTCAGTAGAAGCCCCGCTATGCCCCATACTCGGGAGGACATACCCATCACACCCATGGAGGGCATAACCATGAAGGGAATGGGAACAATTGCAACCACGACAACAGCTCCAAGTCAGGCAATGGAGGCAACGACAACCAGCACTGTCCTGCTCCGGCTCAGAAGGATCTGAGTCATATCACCTGTTTCAAGTGCCAGAAGACAGGACACTATGCCACCGATTGTCCGGAGGCCAAGTAGAGGAATGGAAACGGCAACGGCAATGGAAGCTCAGCAAAGAAGCCCACCCCTTTTCCTCGTGCTCGGGTGAATCACATTGACGTGGAGGACGTCTATGATCAGCCAGACACTATGGTTGGTAAGTTTTTATTAAATTCACGTCCATTATTGGCACTCTTTGATTCTGGTGCAATGCATTCATTCATATCAAGGGTAGTTGTGGAAAAGTATGGGTTGCCCACTAGGACCCTTAGAAGCCCGCTTCAGGTCACTTCCCCAGGAGGAGAGATGATGGCAGGCTTAGGCTGTCATTCAACCCTCAGCATCGGAAATCATGATTTTCCCGTAGACCTCATAGTCTTAGAATCCCAGGGATTGGACATGATCCTACGGATGGACTGGTTGACTAAGTTTGAAGGGAACATCGACTGTGCCCGCAAGACGATTTTTCTCACCACCCCGGAGCAGAAGAGGATCAAGTATGTATCCAGACGCACATCGATGAAGATGCAGGTGAATTCCTTCACGGGAGTGGTTCAGGAGGAAGTGCCTGTAGTACAAGATTTTCCGGATGTATTTCCGGAGGAATTACCAGGAATGCCACCGGACAGAGAAATAGAATTTTTGATCGAGTTATTACCTGGCACAGCCCCAATATCCAAGAGACCTTATCGGATGCCCCCGAATGATTTGGAAGAGATCGAGCAGCAGATCAAGGAATTATTGGAGAAAGGATATATTCGCCCAAGTTCGTCACCTTGGGGAGCCCCAGTTCTTTTGGTAAAGAAGGATGGAACCCTGAGAATGGTTGTAGATTATCGTTCATTGAACGACGTGACCATCAAGAATAAGTACCCTCTGCTGATGATTAATGATTTATTTGATTAGCTAGTCGGAGCCAAAGTATTTTCCAAGATCGATCTTCGATCAGGGTATCATCAGCTGAAGATTCGTGAACAGGATATACCCAAAACAGCTTTCACCACCAGGTACGGTTTATATGAGTATACCGTCATGTCATTCGGATTGACTAATGCCCCTGCGTATTTCATGAACATGATGAACAATGTATTTATGGAATATCTGGACAAGTTTGTCGTGGTGTTCATTGATTACATTTTGGTTTTCTCCAAGAGCGAGGAAGAGCACAAGGAACATCTGCGTCTAGTTCTGGAGAAACTCTGAGAACATCAGTTATATGCCAAGTTCAGCAAATGTGAATTTTGGTTGAAGGAAGTCGGATTTCTCGGACATGTTATTTCAGGAGAAGGAATAGTAGTCGACCCCACCAAGGTTGCATCGGTCACCAACTAGCAATCCCCCACCTCAGTCAAGGAGATCCGCAGTTTTCCCGGACTTGCAGGATATTATCGGAGATTTATTGAGAATTTCTCCAAGATTGCTAAACCCATGACCGAGCTGTTGTAGAAGGAAACCAAGTACATTTCGACCGAGGATTGTGAAGCCAGTTTTCAGGAGTTGAAGAAACGTCTGGTTACAGCCCCAGTACTCATTTTGCCGGACATACACAAGGATTACCATGTGTATTGTGATGCTTATTGTCAAGGACTCGGAGGAGTGCTCATGCAGGAAGGAAAAGTTGTAGCTTATACCTCCAGACAGCTACGACCTCACGAGATGAATTATGCCACACAGGATTTGGAGTTAGCAGCCGTAGTGCATGCACTCAAGACATGGAGACATTTCCTTGTCGGAAATAGTTGTGGTGTTTACACGGATCCTAAGAGCTTGAAGTACATTTTCACGCAGAAGGAGTTGAACCTCAGACAAAGGAGATGGCTTGAATTGATCAAGGACTATGACATGAGATTGCACTATCACCCAGGGAAGGGAAATGTTGTAGCAGATGCCTTGAGCCGTAAAAGCCATGTGAACACCCTCATAGGTGGAGGATTACCTCAGAAATTAGCCGACGATGTCAGAGATCTCCGATTGGAGATAGTAGCAAGAGGATTTGTCGCCACCTTGGATATTCAATCCACTTTGACCGAAAGGATCTGAGAAGCCCAGCAGACAGACGAGGAAATTGCAGAGATAAAGGAAAAGATGAGTAACGGAAAGGCTAAAGGTTTTCGTGAGGATGAACATGGAACTTTATGGTTTGAGGATCACATCAATGTGCCCAATGACCCAGAGGTTAGGAAGTTGATCCTTTAGGAGGCCCATGATTCACCGTACTCGATTCACCCAGGCAACACCAAGATGTATCTAGACTTGAAGGAAAGTTTCTGGTGGACAGGTATGAAGAGGGATATTGCCGAGTACGTAGCAGTATGCGATGTTTGTCAGCGAGTAAAGGAAGAACATCAGAAGCCGGCAGGGTTACTTCAACCACTGCCGATTCCCGAGTGGAAATGGGGAAAACTTGGAATGGACTTTATCACAGGATTACTTAGGACCCGTTCAGGTTATGACTCCATCTGGGTAGTAGTTGATCGCTTGACCAAGGTAGCTCATTTTATTCCCGTAAAGACTACATATACCAGCGCTAAGTTACACAAGATATACATGACCAGGATCGTATGTCTGCATGGAGTTCCGAGGAGTATCGTGTCAGATAGAGGAACACAATTTACCTCAAAGTTTTGGAATCAGTTGCATGAAACTTTGGGTATGAGGCTGGAGTTCAGTACAGCTTTTCATCCGCACACAGATGGATAGACCGAGAGAGTCAACCAGATTCTGGAGGACATGTTGAGAGCCTGTGCGCTAGACTACGGGTCTAGCTGGGATGACAATTTGCCATACATAGAGTTCTCATACAACAATAGCTATCAGACCAGTCTAAAGATGGCCCCTTTCGAAGCTCTATACGGAAGGAGGTGCAGAACACCATTGTTGTGGGATAGTGTTGGAGACAGAAAACTTTTTGGTCCCAATCTGATCAGAGACTCCAAAAAGAAAGTCAAGCTGATTCGAGATAGACTCAAGATAGCCCAGTCGAGACAAAAGAGTTTTGCCGACAGTAAACGCAAGGAGATAACGTATGAAGTTGGAGATCGAGCATATCTCCGTGTGTCCCCACTTCGTGGAATCAAGAGATTTGGGGTTAAAGGAAAATTAGCACCCAGGTTCATTGGCCCCTACAAAATCCTCGAACGCAGAGGAGAAGTTGCATATAAGCTAGAATTGCCAGAAGGATTGTCAGGAGTTCATGATGTCTTTCACGTATCCCAGCTGAAGAAATTACATGCCGAGATGGCCGATATTCCTTTGAGAGACACAGTGCCCCTAGAGGCCATACAGCTTGACAGTGATCTGACTTATGAGGAGAAACCTCTCAGAATTCTCGAGAGTGTGAACAGAGTTACCCATAGCAAGATCATCAAGTTTTGCAAGGTTCTGTGGAGCCACCACTCCGAGGAGGAAGCCACCTGGGAGCGAGAAGAAGATCTCCGCCGAGACCACCCGCACCTATTTGCTAGCCAACCTGAACCTCGAGGGTGAGATTCATCTTCAGGTGGGTAGGTTTGTAACATCCCAAATTTTCAATTTGGAATGTTTTACAATTATTAGTTAAGCATCTATGCATATTGTTTGAAATTCTGTGGCATTTGGAATTTTCAGAGGCATTTGAGTTTTGTTTGAATTGGATTCAACTTGGCATTTGAAAATTTACTTCAAATAAACCTAACAAATACTTGATCAAAAGTATGATAGGAGCTAACATGACACTCCAAAAATGTCAGAAGAAAAATATGGCCAAAAAGTTTGAATTCGAATTTGAATTTTATTTGGGATTTCTAGAAAATGTTTTTTTTAGTTTGTGTTTTGCCTCTGGAAAAATGTCCATGTTGTAGGATTATTTCCCCTGAGAATTTATATATATATATATATGTGTGTGTGTGTGTGTGTGTGTGTGTGTCATATATAAAAATACTATAGTTTTCTCTATATTTAGTTTTCTCTCTCTGTGATTATTCCAAAAACAAATAGGAAAAGAAAACCCTGAGCTGGCGAGGCCAACCGGCCCAGCCAGCCACCCGACGCGGCCGAGCAGTGAGCCGCGCCGCAGCCCAGCCGCGCGCACACCCGAAGCCGTTCCGCTTCGGTTGCCCGCTTGTCTCATCCCCTCTCTCTCTCTCACTGACCGCGGGGCCCACCCTCATCTCTTTCCCCTCGCGCACGACACGCCACACCGGAGCACACGCAAAGCGCGTCCGACACTGCGATCTTCTCAGGATCGCGATCCCTCGTCGCCCCCTCCTCCAAGACCTTGCCCTATATAAACCCCTCGGCCTCCTCTCTCGATACCCCTAAAACCCTAAGCTCAAAACAACCCGTAGCTCGCGCCCTCGCCAAACGCATCTCCCCGCCACCGCCTCGGTTCGCCGCCACTCCCAACGTCGTGAGTACCTCCCCTACCCTCCCAGCATCTTCACCCGAACCGCCACCTCCTTCCACACCTCTTTGACATCCCCTCTTCGCCCAGGGATTGCCGGAGCCGCCGCCTTGAGCATCACCGCCCATCACCGGACTTGCAGAGCACCAGGAGCCCCGCCGAGCTCATCCCACTCCTCTCCGTCGTACCCGACCGCAGCAGCCGCCACCCTCGACCTGCCTCGTTCCGCCGCATCGCCCGGACGCCTCCGTCACCCTCCCCGACGACCGTAGCCGCCGCACCGCCGTCGCCAGAGCCGCCGTCGTTGTTTCGTCCGTCCTCGCCGACCACTGTAAGCCTGAGCTCCTCTCCGCCGTTCGATCTTCCATCAACGCGTTAGATTGGAACTAGTGAAGGGATAAGGTTTTTCTTTAGTAGATCGGTTAGTGTTTGGTTTATTGTGGTTTAGTATGTTTAGTCGGACCAGTTTTCTGTTATTAAGCGCGTGTACGTTTTAGTTTATATATCGCCCGGGCGCTGTTTAGTTTCTAATCGCTCACCTTTCGGCCTAGTAGCGCCCGATAGTTTCTTTTAGTATTTTTTCATTTCTGTTTTTAAAACAGAATAGTTCTGTTCTTGTAATGTCTATATCTTTTAGGTTATTTATTATTTTAATTGATTCTTTTTTTGTTAGTTTACAAATTTCCCATAGTTTGTGTGGAAAATAGATTCGGCCATGTTTAAGTTTATAAAAATAGTTTTATATTAGTTTTAGTCAGATTAGTATTTCTACTATAAATTAAGCTAGGATTATTATTTTTAGTGATTCTTTTTTTCACTGCTTTGTTTTGACCTTGCCTAGCAGTAGGAATTTATTTGGGTATTTTTAGTCTTTATTAAAAATAGTTTTCCTCGAAAAGAGCCTTTCTAGTTTTTTTAGCTTGCTGCTATTTTCTGTTGTTCTAATTAATTTAGGATTTTTTTTCACCTCTGTTATAGTATATTTAAGTTTAGTTTCTGAAGTTATAGAGGGTGAACTTTTATTTGCAGTAAAATAAAATGTTTTTTCTTGCTAGTTGTTGGTTTGGAGTTCTTCGAGTTTTCTTTGGTTTTGGTTTTAGTGCTTGTGTGATTTCCTTTAGCTTGTTGTTACGATATTCAGTGGAATATTTATTTGTGCTATTGTTTGACTCGATAGAATTTCCGGAGTGCGAAGCTTGCTATCTCGAGTCACTAGCGTTTGAAGACCGTCAGCCAGGCAAGTCAATTGATCATGTTTTACAATACCTATGATTTTGTTGCATTAGAATTATTCCTCCCCACCATGCATGCAGTAGGAGAATTTTAAGTTATGTCTTGAGTAGTATCATGAGGTAGGATGAACCAAATTCCCCTTTATTGCCCGGGACGATGTAGTTTATTTTGCTATGCTCGTAGACGGGGTGGGTTGAGAGATTCATAAGGGAGATGTGAGAGTCAAGATGATGACAACCCCATGACTTCAAGCTCAAGATGGACTTTAAATTCACTACTGGGTGGAGGACGGTTGACGGGCACCCTGGAGAAACCAACAGATGGCCGGGATGCATGGAGAAGCGCCATGACATCTTGCGGAAAGCTTCACCTAGCCACGAAGAGACGGATGGATACACCTTGACTGGAAGCTTACCTGTGCAGCCGCAAGCCATTATGGGATCTGGCTGGGTTGACCTTAGGCGTGACTCTGGACGGACGGTGCCAGCAGATGTAGAAGAACAGTAGGACATGGATGGGCACCGGCAGTGCCCAGAGAAACTCTATGGAAGACCATGTTTCATTCATCATGTCTTCAAACACCAGGCAGTGTGAGGACATAAAGGAGGGAACGAATCTTGCGGGTAAAGTGCACAAGACTCTGCAGAGTAACAACCTAATCGATTAGCCGTGTCCCTGGTTACGGACATTTGAGCCTCTGGAAATTGGAGTATTTCGGAAATCTCAACACCGAACAAATAAATTAATTGAGGGGTTAATTAATAATTGGGAATGAGACACTGGTTGGCAGAACCATCTCAATAACTACCAACATTTTGCAGTAATTGCAAGCAAGCCCTTTGCTGTAGGGAAAAACTGGCTTTTTCGCGAAAACATAAAACTTAGAGCCCCACAGCCAAATTGCATATAGTGTTAGCATTATTATTATTGTTCTCTCTATGACTTGCCGGCATATTCAAAATGCTGACCTACACGGCTGCAATGTCTCATGTTGCAGAGGAGTTTTCCGACCAGGAGTGAGGCTACGATCTACGCTTGGCGATTGCCCTATGGAGTCGGATGGACTCGCTATTCGTCTACGCTTCCGCAACTTTATTTAGTTTATTTCTCATCAGTTGGCCTTCGGCCGAATTTATTATGATGTAATAAAGACTCGATATGAGAATCGTGTAATAAATTAAGGTGTGATTGAACTTTGAATCTTTTCATCAATGTACTGTGTGTGCCAGCATGATCTTGGGATGGTACATCTACACATATTGGGTCGGGTCATTACAATGTAGTCAAACTTCTTTGCGATCCAACCAATAAAGTACCGAACGAACGGCACCTCCGTGATCTGCACACGTTCAGCTTGGTGACGTCCCTCGAACTCTAGATCCAGCTGAGGCCGAGGGAGAGTTTCGTCAGCACGACGGCGTGTTGACGGTGATGATGAAGTTACCGATGCAGGGCTTCACCTAAGCACTGACAATATGACCGAGGTGGAAACCTGTGGAGGGGAGCACCGCACGCGGCTAAGAAATCCACTTGTGTGTCAATGGGGTGCCCCCTCCCCGTATATAAAGGAGTGGAGGAGGGGTCCGGCCGGCCTCATAGGGCGCGCCCCAAGGGGGAATCCTACTCCTACTAGGAGTAGGTTCGGAGTAGGATTCCCCCTTTCCTAGTCCAAGTAGGAGGGGGAAGGAAAGGGAAGAGGGGAAGAAGGAAACGGGGGCCAGCCCCCCTCCCCAATTCGGATTGGGCTTGGGGGGCGCCCCTCCTCTTGGCCGCCTCCTCTCTTTTCCACTAAATGCCATGAAGGCCCATTAACCCCCCGGGGGGTTTCGGTACCCCCGCCCCCCCGGTACTCCGGAAAATGCCTGAACTTATCCGAAATCTTTCTGGTGTCCAAACATAACCTTCCAATCTATCAATCTTCATGTATCGACCATTTCGAGACTCCTTGTCAAGTCCGTTATCACATCCGGGACTCTGAACAACCTTCGGTACATCAAATCACATAACTCACAATACATATCGTCATCGAACGTTAAGCGTGCAGACCCTACGGGTTCGAGAACTATGTAGACATGACCGAGACTCATCTCCGGTCAATAACCAATAGCGGAACCTGGATGCTCATATTGGTTCCTACATATTCTACGAAGATCTTTATCGGTCATCGGTATGTTACTTGCCCAAGATTTGATCGTCGGTATCATCATACCTAGTTCAATATCGTTACTGGCAAGTCTCTTTACTCGTTCCATAATGCAACACCCCATAACTAACTCATTAGTCACATTTCTTGCAAGGCTTATAGTGATGTGCATTACCGAGAGGGCCCAAAGATACCTCTCCGAAACACGGACTGACAAATCCTAATCTCGATCTATGCCAACTCAACAAACACCATCGGAGACGCCTGTAGAGCATCTTTATAATCACCCAGTTATGTTGTGACGTTTGATAGCACACAAGGTGTTCCTCCGGTATTCGGGAGTTGCATTATATCATAGTTATAGGAACATGTATAAGTCATGAAGAAAGCAATAGCAATAAACTAAACGATCATAGTGCTAAGCTAACGGATGGGTCTTGTCCATCACATCATTCTCTAATGATGTGATCCCGTTCATCAAATGACAACACATGTCCATGGCTAGGAAACTTAACCATCTTTGATTAACAAGCTAGTCAAGTAGAGGCATACTAGGGACACTCTGTTTGTCTATGTATTCACACATGTACTAAGTTTCCGGTTAATACAATTCTAGCATGAATAATAAACATTTATCATGATATAAGGAAATATAAATAACAACTTTATTATTGCCTCTAGGGCATATTTCCTTCAGTCTCCCACTTGCACTAGAGTCATGTGATTTAACACCAATAGTTCACATCTTTATGTGATTAGTTGACATCTCCATGTGACTAACACCCAAAGGGTTTATTAGAGTCAATAATCTAGTTCACATCGCTATGTGATTAACACCCAAAGAGTACTAAAGTGTGATCATGTTTTGCTTGTGAGGGAAGTTTAGTCAACGGGTCTGCCACATTCAGAGCCGTATGTATTTTGCAAATTTTCTATGTCTACAATTCTCTACACGGAGCTAGTCTAGCTAATTGCTCCCACTTTCAATATGTGTCCAGATTGAGACTTAGAGTCATCCGGATCAGTGTCAAAACTTGCATCGACGTAATCCTTTACAACGAACTCTTTGTCACCTCCATAATCGAGAAACATATCCTTATTCCACTAAGGATAATTTTGACCGCGGTACAGTGATCCACTCCTGGATCACTATTGTACCCTCTTGGCAAACTCATGGTGAGGTACACAATAGGTCTGGTACACAACATAGCATACTTTATAGAACCTATGACTGAGGCATAGGGAATGACTTTCATTCTCTTTCCATTTTCTGTCGTGGTCGGGTTTTGAGTCTTACTCAACTTCACACCTTGCAACACAGGCAAGAACTCCTTCTTTGACTGTTCCATTTTGAACTACTTCAAAATCTTATCAAGGTATGTACTCATTGAAAAAAATTATCAAGCGTCTTGATCTATGATAACCCACAAGTATAGGGGATCGCAACAGTTTTCGGGGGTAGAGTATTCAAACCAAATTAATTGATTCGACACAAGGGGAGCCAAAGAATATTCTCAAGTATTAGCAGCTGAGTTGTCAATTCAACCACACTTGGAAACTTAATATCTGTAGCAAAGTGTTTAGTAGCAAAGTAATATGATAGTAGTGGTAACGGTAGCAAAAGGTAATAGTAGTAAAAGCAATGTTTTTGGTATTATGTAGTGATGATAGCAATAGCAACGGAAAAGTAAATAAGCGAAGAACAATATATGGAAAGCTCGTAGGCAATGGATCAGTGATGGAGAATTATGCCGGAAGCGGTTCATCATGTAACAGTCATAACCTAGGGTGACACGGAAGTAGCTCCAGTTCATTGATATAATGTAGGCATGTACTCCGAATATAGTCATACGTGCTTATGGAGAAGAACTTGCATGACATCTTTTGTCCTACCCTCCCGTGGCAGCGGGGTCCTTACGGAAACTAAGGGATATTAAGGCCTCCTTTTAATAGAGAACCGGAACATAGCATTAACACATAGTGAATACATGAACTCCTCAAACTACGGTCATCACCGGTAAGTATCCCGATTATTGTCACTTCGGGGTTAACGGATCATAACACATAATAGGTGACTATAGACTTGCAAGATAGGATCAAGAACACTCATATATTGATGAAAGCATAATAGGTTCAGATCTGAGATCATGGCACTCGGGCCCTAGTGACAAGCATTAAGCATAGCAAAGTCATAGCAACATCAATCTCAGAACATAGTGGACACTAGGGATCAAACCCTAACAAAACTAACTCAATTACATGATAGATCCCATCCAACCCATCACCATCCAACAAGCCTACGATGGAATTACTCACGCACGGCGGTGAGCATCATGAAATTGGTGATGGAGGATGGTTGATGATGATGATGATGGCGACGGATTCCCCTCTCCGGAGCCCCGAACGGACTCCAGATCAGCCCTCCCGAGAGGTTTTAGGGCTTGGCGGCGGCTCCGTATCGTAAAACGCGATGATTTCTTCTCTCTGGCTTTTTTCTCCCCGAAACTCAATATATGGAGTTGGAGTTGGAGTGGGAGAGGCAACAGGGGGCCCACGAGGTAGGGGGCACGCCCTAGGGGGTTAGGCGCGCCCCCCACCCTCGTGGAGAGGTGGTAGGCCCCCTGGCCTTCCTCTTTTGCAGGTATTTTTCTTATTTTCTGAAAAGTGGCTCCGTGAAGTTTCAGGTCATTCCAAGAACGTTTGTTTCTACACATAAATAACACCATGGTAATTCTGCTGAAAACAGTATCAGTCCGGGTTAGTCATTCAAATCATGCAAGTTAGAGTACAAAACAAGGGCAAAAGTGTTTGGAAAAGTAGATACGACGGAGACGTATCAACTCCCCCAAGCTTAAACATTTTCTTGTCCTCAAGCAATTCAGTTGATAAACTGAAAGTGATAAAGAAAAACTTTTACAAACTCTGTTTTCTCTTGTTGTTGTAAATATGTAAAGCCAGCATTCAAGTTTTCAGCAAAGATTATAACTAACCACATTCGCAATAACGCATAGGTCTCAAGTTTACTCATATCAATAGCATAATCAACTAGCGAGCCATAATAATAAATCTTGGATGACAACACTTTCTCAAAACAATCATAATATGATATAACAAGATGGTATCTCGCTAGCCCTTTCTGAGACCGCAAAACATAAATGCAGAGCACCTTTAAAGACCAAGGACTGACTAGACATTGTAATTCATGGTAAATGAGATCCAGTCAAGTCATACTCAATGTAAACTAACAGTAATGAATGCGAATGGCAGCGGTACTCTCCAACTGGTGCTTTTTAATAAGAGGATGATGACTCAGCATAAAAGTAAATAGATATGCCCTTCGCAGAGGGAAGCAGGGATTTGTAGAGGTGCCAGAGCTCGGTTTTGAAACAGAGGTGAATAAGATTTTGAGTGGTATACTTTCATTGTCAACATAACAACCAAGAGATGGCGATATCTTCCATGCTACACACATTATAGGCGGTTCCCAAACAGAATGGTAAAGTTTATACTCCCCCTTCCACCAACAAGCATCAATCCATGGCTTGCTCGAAACAACGAGTGCCTCCAACTAACAAGAGTCCCACGGGAGTTTTGTTTGCATTTATTTTGATTTAGTTTGCATAAAGCATGGGACTGGGCATCCCGGTGACCAGCCATTTATCTCGTGAGTGAGGAGCAGAGTCCACTCCTCTTGAGAATAACCCACCTAACATGGAAGATACAGACAGCCCTAGTTGATACATGAGCTATTCGAGCATACAAAACAGGATATTTATTTGAAGGTTTAGAGTTTGGCGCATACAAATTTACTTTGAACGGCAGGTAGATACCGTATATAGGTAGGTATAGTGGACTCATGTGGAATAACTTTGGGGTTTAAGGAGTTTGGATGCACAAGCAGTATTCCAGCTTAGTACAGGTGAAGGCTAGCAAAAGACTGGGAAGCGACCAGCTAGAGAGCGACAACAATCATGAACATGCATTAAAATTAATCGACACCGAATGCAAGCATGAGTAGGACATAATCCACCATGAACATAAATATCGTGAAGGCTATGTTGATTTTGTTTCAACTACATGCATGAACATGTGCCAAGTCAAGTCGCTTAAATCATTCAGAGGAGGATACCACCCTATCATACCACATCATAACCATTTTAATAGCATGTTGGCACGCAAGGTAAACCATTATAACTCATAGCTAATCAAGCATGGCACAAGAAACTATGATCTCTAATTGTCATTGCAAACATGTTTATTCATAATAGGCTGAATCAGGAACGATGAACTAATCATATTTACAAAAACAAAAGAGGTCGAGTTCATACCAGCTTTTCTCATCTCAGCCATTCCATCATATATCATCATAATTGCCTCTCACTTGCACAATCGAATGATGTGAATAATAATAATAGTGCACGTGCATTGGACTAAGCTGGAATCTGCAAGAATTCAATAAATAGGAGAAGACAAGGCAATATGGGCTCTTTTGTCAGGTCAACAATAATGAATATAAGAGCCACTACAACAATTTAATTATGGTCTTCTCCTATCGACCCCCAAAGAAAAGAAAAGAAATAAAACTATTTACACGGGAAAGCTCCCAACAAGCAAAAGAAGAACAGGAAATATTTTTGGGTTTTCTTTTTAATTACTACTACAAGCATGGAAAGTAAATTAATTAAAATCTACAACTAATTTTTTTGGTTTTTCTTAAGGTTTATTAAACACATAGGAAGAAAGCATAAAAAGGAAAATAACCTAGCATGGATGATACAATGAAAAAGTATGAGCACCGACATCTAGCAATGAGTGTGTGAACATAAATGTAATGTCGATGGGAAATACATACTCCCCCAAGCTTAGGCTTTTGGCCTAAGTTGGTCTATGGCCACGGCTGGCCTGGCGGGTATCCATAATAATAGTTGTGGTCGTACTGAGATGAAGAAGAGGAAGACTCCAATTGCCACTGGCTGACAATCATCTACGGATCCCACTGATAATTAGACTGTCGTGGAGGATCAACTTGTGGTTCCGGCTCTGGCTCCTCAGCTGGTGCAGGGTTCCGGTAGGCGTGAATAGCCTTCAACGGAACAAGGTACGTGCCTACAGATAAATCAAACGAAGAAGGAGCAGGCAGGGTAATAGTCTCAGGATGGTGTTTATTAAAGAACAATTGATATTTAAGCTCTCCTTCCCTATTCTTAACAATGAAATCATGTGCCGCCATACTTTTATAATCTAGATAAACACGAGATAACACTTTTTCTTCCTTCTCATAATGCCTAATAGGTATGTTAAAATGTGCAGCTAGGCATGAAGCATAGATGCCTCCAAAGATGGGGCCCTTTGTACGGTTCGGACTTAATCGTTTGGCAATAATGCCGCCCATACTAACAGAGTTATCACCATATAAACCATGGAGCAAAATAATAATATCAGGGATACTAAGATTTCCACAGTTTCCGCGACCAATTAAGCAACGACTAGCAAATAATGCAAAATAACGTAAAACAGGAAAATGTATGCTAGTGATTCGTGCATCGGAAACCTTTCTTGTTTCCCCTACAGTGATAGTATCAATAAACCCCTCCACATCATCGCAATGTGGTTCTTCTGTCTTGCCATCAAAAGGGACTAAACAAACTCGACAAAAATCATAAAGTGACATCTCCTTATGCTCATCATATAAATAAAACTCCACCGTAGGTGGTGAGCTCCTAGAATGGAAATGAAAGTTTTGCATAAAGATATTTGCGAGTAAGAGATACTGATCGCATTGGTCTTGGAGGAAAGCGGTAAATCCTGCATTCTGAGCCAATTCATGAAAATCTTCATAAATCCCGGCTGCTCTCAAGAAATCCTCGGAAGGCCATTCACACGCCCGAACCTCCGTGGTGCGAGGCAGATTATACTTAGGCTTCGGTGCCTTTTCCTTCGAGCTTTGGCTCGATGAGCCCCTCAAAAGTCTCCTCATCATTTTACGAAAAATTCTGAAATTTTTAGTAACTTCAAAATAAAAGTAAACCAAACTCAATAATATTGGTAGCAACTACTCCTACAAGTGCCTAGGGCCTATATCATGCATCAAAACTACTCTTGACCATATACATTTGACATGCAAGCTCAAGAACAGGGTCACCTAAGAAGCAAAAATTTCCAATGCATAAAGCACTAGAACAAAAACTAATTGGACCAATGGAGGAGTCACATACCAAGGAACAATCTCCCCAAGAAGTTTTGTGAGAGGTGCTTTGAGCAAGGAGATCGAAAATGGCGGCAAGATGAGCTAGAACTCATGCTTGAGCTGGATATTCATGTTTGTGGGAGGAAGATGAAGTGTGTGGGTGCAGGAATAAGTGGAGGAGGGCCACCATGGGCCCACGAGGCAGGGGGGCGCGTCCAGGGGGGTAGGGCGCGCCCTCCACCCTCGTGGGCAGGTGGTTGACCCCCCTGCCATGTTCTCAGTGCCGAATATTCTCAAATATTCTGGAAAAAAACATATTTAAATTTCAGGGCATTTGGAGAACTTTTATTTTCGAGGTATTTTTATATTGCATGGATAATCAGATAACAGACAAAAAAAATTTATTTTATTTTATTTAATATAAATAACAGAAAGTAAAAGTGGGGTACAGAAGGTTGTGCCTTCTAGTTTCATCCATCTCATGATCATCAAAAGGAATCCACTAACAAGGTTGATCAAGTCTTGTTAATGAACTCATTCCGAATAACATGGAACCGGAGAAATTTCGAATAACACTATGTTACCTTAACGGGGATATGCACATCCCCAATAATAAGAATATCATATTTCTTCTTGACAGTAGGAAGAGGAAATTCAAAACCTCCAAATATAATCGATGGCATTTTTCCAATAGAGTTGATACTTTGAACTTGAGGTTGTTTCCTCGGAAAGTGTACCGTGTGCTCATTACCATTAACATGAAAACTGACATTGCCTTTAGTGCAATCAATAACAGCCCCTACAGTATTCAAAAAGGGTCTTCCAAGAATAATAGACATACTATCGTCCTCGGGAATATCAAGAATAACAAAGTCTGTTAAAATAGTAACGTTTGCAACTACAACAGGCACATCCTCACAAATACCGACAGGTATAGCAGTTGATTTATCAGCCATTTGCAAAGATATTTTAGTAGGTGTCAACTTATTCAAATCAAGTCTACGATATAAAGAGAGAGGCATAACACTAACACCGGCTCCAAGATCACATAAAGCAGTTTTAACATAGTTTCTTTTAATAGAGCATGGTATAGTGGGTACTCCTGGATCTCCAAGTTTCTTGGGTATTCCACCCTTAAAAGTATAATTAGCAAGCATGGTGGAAATTTCAGGTTCCGGTATCTTTCTTTTATTTGTGATAATATCTTTCATGCACTTAGCATAAGGATTGGTTTTGAGCATATCAGTTAATCACATACGCAAAAAGATAGGTCTGATTATTTCAGCAAAGCGCTCAAAATCCTCATCATCCTTTTTCTTGGATGGTTTGGGAGGAAAAGGAATGGGTTTCTGAACCCAAGGCTCTCTTTCTTTACCATGTTTCCTAGCAACAAAATATTTCTTATCATAACGTTGATTCTTTGATTGTGGATTATCAAGATCAACAGCAGGTTCAATTTCCATATCATTATCATTACTAGGTTGAGCATCA
>NC_057794.1:155895709-155896943 GCF_018294505.1 Triticum aestivum | reverse complement strand
TGGTGATAAGTTTCTCGTCTCCTTGTTCATATCAATCCTATTCTTTTCCCGTGAGTGGCAGGTGGTCACCTCATGATTTGAGATGTATTCCATAAGACCATATCAAGCTTATTCTTTTCGTTGTGGGTTTTCCAACAACTCCATTCTACCATTTGTTGTAAGCGTGCTCCCTCAAGATCTTGTTTCTCGTCGTTCATTCCATTCCATTCTCTTTTCTGTTCCGGAGGCATTGTGATGTTGCTTTCTTCAACAATCGTCTCGTTTCATCTAAGATCATGTTCTTTCCTGTGCTTATCCATTTAACCGGAGTGTGTGCCCGCTTCTCAAGTTCTGTCTTTTTATCAAGTCTTGCTTATCTTTCCAACCGGAGTGCTGTTAGAAGTTGTTCTTCCTTGTTCCTCTTTTCTAACAGAGTGTTTTCAGCTTCGATCATCTTTGTTGTTTTCTTTACTCAAAATGGCTTAACCTCTCAAGGTTCTTGGTTTCACTCGTTTGTCAAAGAAGCAATTTAGTTTACCTCTTCTCTTTTTCTCTTCCGTTTTCCCTCCGGTGCCATTCTAGATCTCGGGACGAGATCCTCTCGTAGTGGTGGAGTGTTGTAGCGCCTCGAGACCGATGTGCCAGGTGTCCTCCGCCTATTCGCTGTTGTTGCCTTGTCATTGCTTGCATGTCATGCATAGCATATCGTGTCATCATGTGCATTTCATTTGCATACATGTTCGTCTCATGCATCCGAGCATTTTCCCCGTTGTCCGTTTTGCATTCCGGCGTTCCGTTCTCCTCCGGTGGTCATTTCTACGTTCTTCTCGTGTGTGGGGATTAAACATTTCTGGATTGGACCAAGACTTGTCATGCGGCCTTGGTTTACTACCGGTAGACCGCCTGTCAAGTATCGTATCATTTGGACTTCGTTTGATACTCCAACAGTTAACCGAGGGACCGAGAAGGCCTCGTGTGTGTTGCAGCCCAACACCTCTCCATAGTG
Organism: Triticum aestivum; assembly: GCF_018294505.1. Classification (NCBI taxonomy): domain Eukaryota; kingdom Viridiplantae; phylum Streptophyta; class Magnoliopsida; order Poales; family Poaceae; genus Triticum; species Triticum aestivum. The sequence continues at coordinate 155,895,958 of NC_057794.1, read as the reverse complement.
GCCCAAAACCCACCTAAACCTCCTCCATCATCTCGGTCGTTCGATCACGATCGCGTGGCCGAAAACCGCACCTCATTTGGACTCTCCTAGATCCCACTACCTATAAATATGTGCTCCCCTCCCGAAATTCGCGGATGAAACCCGAACTTCATCCTCTCCGTGCCGCTGGACACTTCTCCACCACGCTGGACAATGTCCGCCGCTGCCGCCACCTCACCCGGACCAATCCGGAGCTGCCACATCGCCCCG
>NC_057794.1:155893178-155894477 GCF_018294505.1 Triticum aestivum | reverse complement strand
GGCGACCTCGCCGGCGCCGCCCGCCGTCCCGTGGCTCCGGCACCGCCCGCCGTCCCGTGGCTCCGGCGCCGCCCCGACCTCACCGGACCTCTCCTTCCCCGGCCTCCCTCGACCTCCTCCTCGTCTCCGGCCGCTCTCCGACGAGTCTCTCCGGCGAGATCCGTGCTGCATCGAAATCTATGCCAAGAACCCTAGATCTGGAGGTCCAATTTCTACTAAATCCCTGAGTTTTCCATGTTTCCAATCCCGACCGGTGATTTCTTGAAGACCTTCTCAAGTTGGCGCTATATATATCTTAATGCTCTCTACGAGAATAAGTAGTATGTCAAATCCGCTGCTTGTCATCAATTTAAATTGGTGAAGGATACGCATAATGTAATTCCTTATTCTTGTTTCATCGAGTAAATTCAATTCCTTATTCCGGAGGTTCATCTTATCTCACTCTCAGTTCAAGATGCTTCATTTTTCTTTTCCGGAGTTCCTAGCTTTTCCGCATTATCTCGTCGCGAAGCTCCTTCTAAATCTTTACAAGGTTTCACTTGAGTTTTCAACTTCTCCTTCCTTCCGTTTGATCATTTTTTTGTTTACCGGAGTTATTCATGGAGGCTCTACATGATGGTCCATAAAGGATTTAATTCCTTTTCGAAGTGTTCATCGAGATTCTTTTCAGAGGAGCCCATGCATTCTTCATCTTGCAATCTGGAGTGCAATTCTTTCTTCCGTATCATTAGAGGTGGTATTATGTCATTCTTGATAATTTGTGTTCATGTTCCATGATTCACATGTTGTTAAGAATGAGATGTTTTAAATCCATCAATCCCTTCCGTTGGAATTATCTTGGGCTATATTTCACCTAAAACCGTCCCTAAGGATTGTTGCTATTTATGGTGCTTATAAATGGCCCAAGTTTTTTCTTTTATCCTTCTGGTGATAAGTTTCTCGTCTCCTTGTTCATATCAATCCTATTCTTTTCCCGTGAGTGGCAGGTGGTCACCTCATGATTTGAGATGTATTCCATAAGACCATATCAAGCTTATTCTTTTCGTTGTGGGTTTTCCAACAACTCCATTCTACCATTTGTTGTAAGCGTGCTCCCTCAAGATCTTGTTTCTCGTCGTTCATTCCATTCCATTCTCTTTTCTGTTCCGGAGGCATTGTGATGTTGCTTTCTTCAACAATCGTCTCGTTTCATCTAAGATCATGTTCTTTCCTGTGCTTATCCATTTAACCGGAGTGTGTGCCCGCTTCTCAAGTTCTGTCTTTTTATCAAGTCTTGCTTATCTTTCCAACCGGAGTGCT
>NC_057794.1:155890285-155892257 GCF_018294505.1 Triticum aestivum | reverse complement strand
CCCATCCCGCCGCCGCCGCCGCACGGGCGCCGCCCGCCCGCGGTCGCCCGCCTCGCAGTCCCCGGGTCCTCGCCGCCGCCTTCATCTCGCGCCGGCCGGCGACCTCACCGGCACCGCCCGTCGTCCCGTGGCTCCGGCGCCGCCCCGACCTCACCGGACCTCTCCTTCCCCGGCCTCCCTCGACCTCCTCCTCGTCTCTCCGGCGAGATCCGTGCTGCATCGAAATCCGTGCCAAGAACCCTAGATCTGGAGGTCCAATTTCTACTAAGTCCCCGAGTTTTCCATGTTTCAAATGCCCATGTTCATCATGTCGTAACTTTGCATCCGTAGCTCCGTTTTGGGCATATAGCATATCAAAATGTTTTTCTCAGAGAGCACATCATTTCATCTCATTGCATCATTTTCATTTGAGTTCATCTTGATGCCCGAAATGCTGTTGGAAGAGTGCTATTTGAGATTATTGTCAGATCTGCTGCACCAAATAGCTATTTGTCATTTTTGCCATGATTATTGTGTGCGTGATATGCCCATGAGCTCTGCATGTGTTTTGTTACATGCCATGCCATCTTTCCAGGGGTGCTATCCATGTATTTTTATGATGTGTGTGGCGACTAGCACAAGCTTGCAAAGTGGTGCATTCGTTAATGCTGATTTCAGGGACTTAGCATTTCCACCAAGTCCTTGATCTGTGTATTTCAATATGCCATATGTTCATGTTGTTTCTTAGTGATCCGTGCCTCTTTTGAGGATGATCAGTAAGGATATTTTGTTAATCTTGTAGTGCTCTATCCATCCATGTCTTTGTTTGCAATTATGGAGCACCCTAGCTTGAGTCAATCGAGCTCTACTTTTGCCATTTCGTGAATCTGGGCAGATTGTCTACTTGTTAGCGATTTTGCCGAGGATAGTGGTCTCGTTGTGTCTTAAAGAGTCCTTGGCTATGCCGACTCGGGGACGCTTCGTATGTCATGTGCACTGCCTTGTACATGATGGTGCTGTACGATCGAGCCCGTGTAGGCCCCACCATGAAAACTTCGGACGAAATCTCTATCATATGTTTGTTCCGGCTTATTCTGCAGGCCAATCCTTTGTTTTGTTTTGAGTTGTGGTATTCGAGTTGCTTCAAAGTCAAATGTTGATTCCATACCTTTCCCAAGTGGTGTTCTCATATTCCTATGTGAATACTAATCCTTCTCGATCATCGAGTTTGTCATTTCAATTTCTTTCACCGTCGTGTTTTTCTTCAAGTGGATCCGATCATTTCAACAACCGCAAGATCAAGCATCAGTTCTTCTCAACGGGGTTCGTTTCAACCATTCCAAATTGTCTTTGTTTTTCCCACCCTCCCTCCCTTTGTTTTTCTCCAAGGATTCAGATCTCTTAATCGAGTATCCATCTTACTGATGTGAAGTCTCTCCATTCTTTTCTATCAATATTCTTATCCGGTGATTCTCATGAAGATTCTAACGGAGCTTCAAGTTCGTCTCTCGTCACTCGTTTTCTTCTCCGGTGGTTTCAATTCTAGCTTTTCTGTGTTGATCATATTCTTTTCCTTGCTTCAAATGCCTTCTCATACCGGTGCTCCTCATATTCATTCACTTCTCGCTATTCATTTGTTCCGGAGTACTAAAGATATCTCGAAGATTCGTGCTTCCACTCTGCTTTCGTTCAAGATCTTTCGAGGATGTCACCTCGTTCAAGCCATTTAATTCAACCGGTGCAACCTCTCTTTTAAATCATTTAAACGGTGTTTCTTTTGAGTGGGCCCTAACCCACAGGTCTTTTCCCAGGATCTTACCAGACTCTTCTTATTTTCCCGGAGGTATTCACAAATTCTTTTCAAAGTTTGACGTAAGAATGATTTATCATCAGTCAAATGTTTTCTCCAAGATCTTTCAAATTCTTTTCATCGTTGGCTCAACCTTCCATTTTTCATCCCGGAGTGCCTCAACAATTCTTGGTGGTGTTTCCC
>NC_057794.1:155889861-155890275 GCF_018294505.1 Triticum aestivum | reverse complement strand
CCCATCCCGCCGCCGCCGCCGCACGGGCGCCGCCCGCCCGCGGTCGCCCGCCTCGCAGTCCCCGGGTCCTCGCCGCCGCCTTCATCTCGCGCCGGCCGGCGACCTCACCGGCACCGCCCGTCGTCCCGTGGCTCCGGCGCCGCCCCGACCTCACCGGACCTCTCCTTCCCCGGCCTCCCTCGACCTCCTCCTCGTCTCTCCGGCGAGATCCGTGCTGCATCGAAATCCGTGCCAAGAACCCTAGATCTGGAGGTCCAATTTCTACTAAGTCCCCGAGTTTTCCATGTTTCAAATGCCCATGTTCATCATGTCGTAACTTTGCATCCGTAGCTCCGTTTTGGGCATATAGCATATCAAAATGTTTTTCTCAGAGAGCACATCATTTCATCTCATTGCATCATTTTCATTTGAGTT
>NC_057794.1:155887727-155889851 GCF_018294505.1 Triticum aestivum | reverse complement strand
TTAATCGAGTATCCATCTTACTGATGTGAAGTCTCTCCATTCTTTTCTATCAATATTCTTATCCGGTGATTCTCATGAAGATTCTAACGGAGCTTCAAGTTCGTCTCTCGTCACTCGTTTTCTTCTCCGGTGGTTTCAATTCTAGCTTTTCTGTGTTGATCATATTCTTTTCCTTGCTTCAAATGCCTTCTCATACCGGTGCTCCTCATATTCATTCACTTCTCGCTATTCATTTGTTCCGGAGTACTAAAGATATCTCGAAGATTCGTGCTTCCACTCTGCTTTCGTTCAAGATCTTTCGAGGATGTCACCTCGTTCAAGCCATTTAATTCAACCGGTGCAACCTCTCTTTTAAATCATTTAAACGGTGTTTCTTTTGAGTGGGCCCTAACCCACAGGTCTTTTCCCAGGATCTTACCAGACTCTTCTTATTTTCCCGGAGGTATTCACAAATTCTTTTCAAAGTTTGACGTAAGAATGATTTATCATCAGTCAAATGTTTTCTCCAAGATCTTTCAAATTCTTTTCATCGTTGGCTCAACCTTCCATTTTTCATCCCGGAGTGCCTCAACAATTCTTGGTGGTGTTTCCCATTATCTTTCTATGCATTTGAAGACCGAAGAAGAATTTTCCTCCATATCTTGAACCATTCTCTTCAAGATTCGTGGTTCTAGTTCGAGACCATCCTCTCATAATGTTTTTCGAATGTGAGATTTCTTTTCACCTATCTGAAGCAATTCAGGAGTCTTTTCAGTTTGATTCTCTGGAGGCCATCATATCAGAATTATTCATTCCAGCTTTCAGCTCTCATACTCCAAATTTTACCGGTGCTTCATTCAAGTGATCTCTAATCAGTTTGTGATCCCTTCGTTCTTATGTATCTAGATTCTCTTGAGCATCTTCGTTCATTTGGAAATTCTTTCCAGTGTTTCTTTATCTTCTCTTCGTTCATTTTTAATTCTTACGATGGTTCGTTCAAGATCTCTCTTCCGTATCAATTCATTCGTTCTTTCCAATCCCGACCGGTGATTTCTTGAAGACCTTCTCAAGTTGGCGCTATATATATCTTAATGCTCTCTACGAGAATAAGTAGTATGTCAAATCCGCTGCTTGTCATCAATTTAAATTGGTGAAGGATACACATAATGTAATTCCTTATTCTTGTTTCATCGAGTAAATTCAATTCCTTATTAAGGAGGTTCATCTTATCTCACTCTCTGTTCAAGATGCTTCATTTTTCTTTTCCGGAGTTCCTAGCTTTTCCGCATTATCTCGTCGTGAAGCTCCTTCTAAATCTTTACAAGGTTTCAGTTGAGTTTTCAACTTCTCCTTCCTTCTGTTTGATCATTTTTTTTGTTTACCGGAGTTATTCATGGAGGCTCTACATGATGGTCCATAAAGGATTTAATTCCTTTTCGAAGTGTTCATCGAGATTCTTTTTAGAGGAGCCCATGCATTCTTCATCTTGCAATCTGGAGTGCAATTCTTTCTTCCGTATCATTAGAGGTGGTATTATGTCATTCTTGATAATTTGTGTTCATGTTCCATGATTCACATGTTGTTAAGAATGAGATGTTTTAAATCCATCAATCCCTTCGTTGGAATTATCTTGGGCTATATTTCACCTAAAACCGTCCCTAAGGATTGTTGCTATTTATGGTGCTTATAAATGGCCCAAGTTTTTTCTTTTATCCTTATGGTGATAAGTTTCTCGTCTCCTTGTTCATATCAATCCTATTCTTTTCCCGTGAGTGGCAGGTGGTCACCTCATGATTTGAGATGTATTCCATAAGACCATATCAAGCTTATTCTTTTCGTTGTGGGTTTTCCAACAACTCCATTCTACCATTTGTTGTAAGCGTGCTCCCTCAAGATCTTGTTTCTCGTCGTTCATTCCATTCCATTCTCTTTTCTGTTCCGGAGGCATTGTGATGTTGCTTTCTTCAACAATCGTCTCGTTTCATCTAAGATCATGTTCTTTCCTGTGCTTATCCATTTAACCGGAGTGTGTGCCCGCTTCTCAAGTTCTGTCTTTTTATCAAGTCTTGCTTATCTTTCCAACCGGAGTGCTGTTAGAAGTTGTTCTTCCTTGTTCCTCTTTTCTAACGGAGTGTTTTCAGCTTC
>NC_057794.1:155887157-155887717 GCF_018294505.1 Triticum aestivum | reverse complement strand
ATCTTGATGCCCGAAATGCTGTTGGAAGAGTGCTATTTGAGATTATTGTCAGATCTGCTGCACCAAATAGCTATTTGTCATTTTTGCCATGATTATTGTGTGCGTGATATGCCCATGAGCTCTGCATGTGTTTTGTTACATGCCATGCCATCTTTCCAGGGGTGCTATCCATGTATTTTTATGATGTGTGTGGCGACTAGCACAAGCTTGCAAAGTGGTGCATTCGTTAATGCTGATTTCAGGGACTTAGCATTTCCACCAAGTCCTTGATCTGTGTATTTCAATATGCCATATGTTCATGTTGTTTCTTAGTGATCCGTGCCTCTTTTGAGGATGATCAGTAAGGATATTTTGTTAATCTTGTAGTGCTCTATCCATCCATGTCTTTGTTTGCAATTATGGAGCACCCTAGCTTGAGTCAATCGAGCTCTACTTTTGCCATTTCGTGAATCTGGGCAGATTGTCTACTTGTTAGCGATTTTGCCGAGGATAGTGGTCTCGTTGTGTCTTAAAGAGTCCTTGGCTATGCCGACTCGGGGACGCTTCGTATGTCATGTGCA
>NC_057794.1:155885921-155887147 GCF_018294505.1 Triticum aestivum | reverse complement strand
TGGTGATAAGTTTCTCGTCTCCTTGTTCATATCAATCCTATTCTTTTCCCGTGAGTGGCAGGTGGTCACCTCATGATTTGAGATGTATTCCATAAGACCATATCAAGCTTATTCTTTTCGTTGTGGGTTTTCCAACAACTCCATTCTACCATTTGTTGTAAGCGTGCTCCCTCAAGATCTTGTTTCTCGTCGTTCATTCCATTCCATTCTCTTTTCTGTTCCGGAGGCATTGTGATGTTGCTTTCTTCAACAATCGTCTCGTTTCATCTAAGATCATGTTCTTTCCTGTGCTTATCCATTTAACCGGAGTGTGTGCCCGCTTCTCAAGTTCTGTCTTTTTATCAAGTCTTGCTTATCTTTCCAACCGGAGTGCTGTTAGAAGTTGTTCTTCCTTGTTCCTCTTTTCTAACGGAGTGTTTTCAGCTTCGATCATCTTTGTTGTTTTCTTTACTCAAAATGGCTTAACCTCTCAAGGTTCTTGGTTTCACTTGTTTGTCAAAGAAGCAATTTAGTTTACCTCTTCTCTTTTTCTCTTCCGTTTTCCCTCCGGTGCCATTCTAGATCTCGGGACGAGATCCTCTCGTAGTGGTGGAGTGTTGTAGCGCCCCGAGACCGATGTGCCAGGTGTCCTCTGCCTATTCGCTGTTGTTGCCTTGTCATTGCTTGCATGTCATGCATAGCATATCGTGTCATCATGTGCATTTCATTTGCATACATGTTCGTCTCATGCATCCGAGCATTTTCCCCGTTGTCCGTTTTGCATTCCGGCGTTCCGTTCTCCTCCGGTGGTCATTTCTACGTTCTTCTCGTGTGTGGGGATTAAACATTTCTGGATTGGACCGAGACTTGTCATGCGGCCTTGGTTTACTACCGGTAGACCGCCTGTCAAGTTTCGTATCATTTGGACTTCGTTTGATACTCCAACAGTTAACCGAGGGACCGAGAAGGCCTCGTGTGTGTTGCAGCCCAACACCTCTCCATAGTGGCCCAAAACCCACCTAAACCTCCTCCATCATCTCGGTCGTTCGATCACGATCGCGTGGCCGAAAACCGCACCTCATTTGGACTCTCCTAGATCCCACTACTTATAAATATGTGCTCCCCTCCCGAAATTCGCGGATGAAACCCGAACTTTATCCTCTCCGTGCCGCCGGACACTTCTCCACCGCGCCGGACAATGTCCGCCGCTGCCGCCACCTCACCCGGACCAATCCGGAGCTGCCACA
>NC_057794.1:155883839-155885911 GCF_018294505.1 Triticum aestivum | reverse complement strand
TTAATCGAGTATCCATCTTACTGATGTGAAGTCTCTCCATTCTTTTCTATCAATATTCTTATCCGGTGATTCTCATGAAGATTCTAACGGAGCTTCAAGTTCGTCTCTCGTCACTCGTTTTCTTCTCCGGTGGTTTCAATTCTAGCTTTTCTGTGTTGATCATATTCTTTTCCTTGCTTCAAATGCCTTCTCATACCGGTGCTCCTCATATTCATTCACTTCTCGCTATTCATTTGTTCCGGAGTACTAAAGATATCTCGAAGATTCGTGCTTCCACTCTGCTTTCGTTCAAGATCTTTCGAGGATGTCACCTCGTTCAAGCCATTTAATTCAACCGGTGCAACCTCTCTTTTAAATCATTTAAACGGTGTTTCTTTTGAGTGGGCCCTAACCCACAGGTCTTTTCCCAGGATCTTACCAGACTCTTCTTATTTTCCCGGAGGTATTCACAAATTCTTTTCAAAGTTTGACGTAAGAATGATTTATCATCAGTCAAATGTTTTCTCCAAGATCTTTCAAATTCTTTTCATCGTTGGCTCAACCTTCCATTTTTCATCCCGGAGTGCCTCAACAATTCTTGGTGGTGTTTCCCGTTATCTTTCTATGCATTTGAAGACCGAAGAAGAATTTTCCTCCATATCTTGCTCCATTCTCTTCAAGATTCGTGGTTCTAGTTCGAGACCATCCTCTCATAATTTTTTTCGAATGTGAGATTTCTTTTCACCTATCTGAAGCAATTCAGGAGTCTTTTCAGTTTGATTCTCTGGAGGCCATCATATCAGAATTATTCATTCCAGCTTTCAGCTCTCATACTCCAAATTTTACCGGTGCTTCATTCAAGTGATCTCTAATCAGTTTGTGATCCCTTCGTTCTTATGTATCTAGATTCTCTCGAGCATCTTCGTTCATTTGGAAATTCTTTCCAGTGTTTCTTTATCTTCTCTTCGTTCATTTTTAATTCTTACGATGGTTCGTTCAAGATCTCTCTTCCGTATCAATCCATTCGTTCTTTCCAATCCCGACCGGTGATTTCTTGAAGACCTTCTCAAGTTGGCGCTATATATATCTTAATGCTCTCTACGAGAATAAGTAGTATGTCAAATCCGCTGCTTGTCATCAATTTAAATTGGTGAAGGATACGCATAATGTAATTCCTTATTCTTGTTTCATCGAGTAAATTCAATTCCTTATTCCGGAGGTTCATCTTATCTCACTCTCAGTTCAAGATGCTTCATTTTTCTTTTCCGGAGTTCCTAGCTTTTCCGCATTATCTCGTCGTGAAGCTCCTTCTAAATCTTTACAAGGTTTCAGTTGAGTTTTCAACTTCTCCTTCCTTCTGTTTGATCATTTTTTTTGTTTACCGGAGTTATTCATGGAGGCTCTACATGATGGTCCATAAAGGATTTAATTCCTTTTCGAAGTGTTCATCGAGATTCTTTTCAGAGGAGCCCATGCATTCTTCATCTTGCAATCTGGAGTGCAATTCTTTCTTCCGTATCATTAGAGGTGGTATTATGTCATTCTTGATAATTTGTGTTCATGTTCCATGATTCACATGTTGTTAAGAATGAGATGTTTTAAATCCATGAATCCCTTCCGTTGGAATTATCTTGGGCTATATTTCACCTAAAACCGTCCCTAAGGATTGTTGCTATTTATGGTGCTTATAAATGGCCCAAGTTTTTTCTTTTATCCTTCTGGTGATAAGTTTCTCGTCTCCTTGTTCATATCAATCCTATTCTTTTCCCGTGAGTGGCAGGTGGTCACCTCATGATTTGAGATGTATTCCATAAGACCATATCAAGCTTATTCTTTTCGTTGTGGGTTTTCCAACAACTCCATTCTACCATTTGTTGTAAGCGTGCTCCCTCAAGATCTTGTTTCTCGTCGTTCATTCCATTCCATTCTCTTTTCTGTTCCGGAGGCATTGTGATGTTGCTTTCTTCAACAATCGTCTCGTTTCATCTAAGATCATGTTCTTTCCTGTGCTTATCCATTTAACCGGAGTGTGTGCCCGCTTCTCAAGTTCTGTCTTTTTATCAAGTCTTGCTTATCTTTCCAACCGGAGTGCT
>NC_057794.1:155881930-155883829 GCF_018294505.1 Triticum aestivum | reverse complement strand
CCGGCGACCTCGCCGGCGCCGCCCGTCGTCCCGTGGCTCCGGCGCCGCCCCGACCTCACCGGACCTCTCCTTCCCCGGCCTCCCTCGACCTCCTCCTCGTCTCCGGCCTCTCTCCGGCGAGTCTCTCCGGCGAGATCCGTGCTGCATCGAAATCCGTGCCAAGAACCCTAGATCTGGAGGTCCAATTTCTACTAAGTCCCCGAGTTTTCCATGTTTCAAATGCCCATGTTCATCATGTCGTAACTTTGCATCCGTAGCTCCGTTTTGGGCATATAGCATATCAAAATGTTTTACTCAGAGAGCACATCATTTCATCTCATTGCATCATTTTCATTTGAGTTCATCTTGATGCCCGAAATGCTGTTGGAAGAGTGCTATTTGAGATTATTGTCAGATCTGCTGCACCAAATAGCTATTTGTCATTTTTGCCATGATTATTGTGTGCGTGATATGCCCATGAGCTCTGCATGTGTTTTGTTACATGCCATGCCATCTTTCCAGGGGTGCTATCCATGTATTTTTATGATGTGTGTGGCGACTAGCACAAGCTTGCAAAGTGGTGCATTCGTTAATGCTGATTTCAGGGACTTAGCATTTCCACCAAGTCCTTGATCTGTGTATTTCAATATGCCATATGTTCATGTTGTTTCTTAGTGATCCGTGCCTCTTTTGAGGATGATCAGTAAGGATATTTTGTTAATCTTGTAGTGCTCTATCCATCCATGTCTTTGTTTGCAATTATGGAGCACCCTAGCTTGAGTCAATCGAGCTCTACTTTTGCCATTTCGTGAATCTGGGCAGATTGTCTACTTGTTAGCGATTTTGCCGAGGATAGTGGTCTCGTTGTGTCTTAAAGAGTCCTTGGCTATGCCGACTCGGGGACGCTTCGTATGTCATGTGCACTGCCTTGTACATGATGGTGCTGTACGATCGAGCCCGTGTAGGCCCCACCATGAAAACTTCGGACGAAATCTCTATCATATGTTTGTTCCGGCTTATTCTGCAAGCCAATCCTTTGTTTTGTTTTGAGTTGTGGTATTCGAGTTGCTTCAAAGTCAAATGTTGATTCCATACCTTTCCCAAGTGGTGTTCTCATATTCCTATGTGAATACTAATCCTTCTCGATCATCGAGTTTGTCATTTCAATTTCTTTCACCGTCGTGTTTTTCTTCAAGTGGATCCGATCATTTCAACAACCGCAAGATCAAGCATCAGTTCTTCTCAACGGGGTTCGTTTCAACCATTCCAAATTGTCTTTGTTTTTCCCACCCTCCCTCCCTTTGTTTTTCTCCAAGGATTCAGATCTATTAATCGAGTATCCATCTTACTGATGTGAAGTCTCTCCATTCTTTTCTATCAATATTCTTATCCGGTGATTCTCATGAAGATTCTAACGGAGCTTCAAGTTCGTCTCTCGTCACTCGTTTTCTTCTCCGGTGGTTTCAATTCTAGCTTTTCTGTGTTGATCATATTCTTTTCCTTGCTTCAAATGCCTTCTCATACCGGTGCTCCTCATATTCATTCACTTCTCGCTATTCATTTGTTCCGGAGTACTAAAGATATCTCGAAGATTCGTGCTTCCACTCTGCTTTCGTTCAAGATCTTTCGAGGATGTCACCTCGTTCAAGCCATTTAATTCAACCGGTGCAACCTCTCTTTTAAATCATTTAAACGGTGTTTCTTTTGAGTGGGCCCTAACCCACAGGTCTTTTCCCAGGATCTTACCAGACTCTTCTTATTTTCCCGGAGGTATTCACAAATTCTTTTCAAAGTTTGACGTAAGAATGATTTATCATCAGTCAAATGTTTTCTCCAAGATCTTTCAAATTCTTTTCATCGTTGGCTCAACCTTCCATTTTTCATCCCGGAGTGCCTCAACAATTCTTGGTGGTGTTTCCC
>NC_057794.1:155880611-155881920 GCF_018294505.1 Triticum aestivum | reverse complement strand
TCCCTAAGGATTGTTGCTATTTATGGTGCTTATAAATGGCCCAAGTTTTTTCTTTTATCCTTCTGGTGATAAGTTTCTCGTCTCCTTGTTCATATCAATCCTATTCTTTTCCCGTGAGTGGCAGGTGGTCACCTCATGATTTGAGATGTATTCCATAAGACCATATCAAGCTTATTCTTTTCGTTGTGGGTTTTCCAACAACTCCATTCTACCATTTGTTGTAAGCGTGCTCCCTCAAGATCTTGTTTCTCGTCGTTCATTCCATTCCATTCTCTTTTCTGTTCCGGAGGCATTGTGATGTTGCTTTCTTCAACAATCGTCTCGTTTCATCTAAGATCATGTTCTTTCCTGTGCTTATCCATTTAACCGGAGTGTGTGCCCGCTTCTCAAGTTCTGTCTTTTTATCAAGTCTTGCTTATCTTTCCAACCGGAGTGCTGTTAGAAGTTGTTCTCCCTTGTTCCTCTTTTCTAACGGAGTGTTTTCAGCTTCGATCATCTTTGTTGTTTTCTTTACTCAAAATGGCTTAACCTCTCAAGGTTCTTGGTTTCACTCGTTTGTCAAAGAAGAAATTTAGTTTACCTCTTCTCTTTTTCTCTTCCGTTTTCCCTCCGGTGCCATTCTAGATCTCGGGACGAGATCCTCTCGTAGTGGTGGAGTGTTGTAGCGCCCCGAGACCGATGTGCCAGGTGTCCTCCGCCTATTCGCTGTTGTTGCCTTGTCATTGCTTGCATGTCATGCATAGCATATCGTGTCATCATGTGCATTTCATTTGCATACATGTTCGTCTCATGCATCCGAGCATTTTCCCCGTTGTCCGTTTTGCATTCCGGCGTTCCGTTCTCCTCCGGTGGTCATTTCTACGTTCTTCTCGTGTGTGGGGATTAAACATTTCTGGATTGGACCGAGACTTGTCATGCGGCCTTGGTTTACTACCGGTAGACCGCCTGTCAAGTTTCGTATCATTTGGACTTCGTTTGATACTCCAACGGTTAACCGAGGGACCGAGAAGGCCTCGTGTGTGTTGCAGCCCAACACCTCTCCATAGTGGCCCAAAACCCACCTAAACCTCCTCCATCATCTCGGTCGTTCGATCACGATCGCGTGGCCGAAAACCGCACCTCATTTGGACTCTCCTAGCTCCCACTACCTATAAATATGTGCTCCCCTCCCGAAATTCGCGGATGAAACCCGAACTTCATCCTCTCCGCGCCGCCGGACACTTCTCCACCGTGCCGGACAATGTCCGCCGCCGCCGCCACCTCACCCGGACCAATCCGGAGCTGCCACGTCGCCCCGCCGCCGCTCCCC
>NC_057794.1:155875759-155879745 GCF_018294505.1 Triticum aestivum | reverse complement strand
ATCTTGATGCCCGAAATGCTGTTGGAAGAGTGCTATTTGAGATTATTGTCAGATCTGCTGCACCAAATAGCTATTTGTCATTTTTGCCATGATTATTGTGTGCGTGATATGCCCATGAGCTCTGCATGTGTTTTGTTACATGCCATGCCATCTTTCCAGGGGTGCTATCCATGTATTTTTATGATGTGTGTGGCGACTAGCACAAGCTTGCAAAGTGGTGCATTCGTTAATGCTGATTTCAGGGACTTAGCATTTCCACCAAGTCCTTGATCTGTGTATTTCAATATGCCATATGTTCATGTTGTTTCTTAGTGATCCGTGCCTCTTTTGAGGATGATCAGTAAGGATATTTTGTTAATCTTGTAGTGCTCTATCCATCCATGTCTTTGTTTGCAATTATGGAGCACCCTAGCTTGAGTCAATCGAGCTCTACTTTTGCCATTTCGTGAATCTGGGCAGATTGTCTACTTGTTAGCGATTTTGCCGAGGATAGTGGTCTCGTTGTGTCTTAAAGAGTCCTTGGCTATGCCGACTCGGGGACGCTTCGTATGTCATGTGCATTGCCTTGTACATGATGGTGCTGTACGATCGAGCCCGTGTAGGCCCCACCATGAAAACTTCGGACGAAATCTCTATCATATGTTTGTTCCGGCTTATTCTGCAAGCCAATCCTTTGTTTTGTTTTGAGTTGTGGTATTCGAGTTGCTTCAAAGTCAAATGTTGATTCCATACCTTTCCCAAGTGGTGTTCTCATATTCCTATGTGAATACTAATCCTTCTCGATCATCGAGTTTGTCATTTCAATTTCTTTCACCGGCGTGTTTTTCTTCAAGTGGATCCGATCATTTCAACAACCGCAAGATCAAGCATCAGTTCTTCTCAACGGGGTTTGTTTCAACCATTCCAAATTGTCTTTGTTTTTCCCACCCTCCCTCCCTTTGTTTTTCTCCAAGGATTCAGATCTCTTAATCGAGTATCCATCTTACTGATGTGAAGTCTCTCCATTCTTTTCTATCAATATTCTTATCCGGTGATTCTCATGAAGATTCTAACGGAGCTTCAAGTTCGTCTCTCATCACTCGTTTTCTTCTCCGGTGGTTTCAATTCTAGCTTTTCTGTGTTGATCATATTCTTTTCCTTGCTTCAAATGCCTTCTCATACCGGTGCTCCTCATATTCATTCAGTTCTCGCTATTCATTTGTTCTGGAGTACTCAAGATATCTCGAAGATTCGTGCTTCCACTCTGCTTTTGTTCAAGATCTTTCAAGGATGTCACCTCATTCAAGCCATTTAATTCAACCGGTGCAACCTCTCTTTTAAATCATTTCAACGGTGTTTATTTTGAGTGGGCCCTAACCCACAGGTCTTTTCCCAGGATCTTACCAGACTCTTCTTATTTTCTCGGAGGTATTCGCAAATTCTTTTCAAAGTTTGACGTAAGAATGATTTATCATCAGTCAAATGTTTTCTCCAAGATCTTTCAAATTCTTTTCATCGTTGGCTCAACCTTGCATTTTTCATCCCGGAGTGCCTCAACAATTCTTGGTGGTGTTTCTCGTTATCTTTCTATGCATTTGAAGACTGAAGAAGAATTTTCCTCCATATCTTGCTCCATTCTCTTCAAGATTCGTGGTTCTAGTTCGAGACCATCCTCTCATAATTTTTTTCGAATGTGAGATTTCTTTTCACCTACCCGGAGTAATTCAAGAGTCTTTTCAGTTTGATTCTCTGGAGGCCATCATATCAGAATTATTCATTCCAGCTTTCAGCTCTCATACTCCAAATTTTACCGGTGCTTCGTTCAAGTGATCTCTAATTAGTTCGTGATCCCTTCGTTCTCATGTATCTAGATTCTCTCGAGCATCTTCGTTCATTTGCAAATTCTTTCCAGTGTTTCTTTATCTTCTCTTCGTTCATTTTTAATTCTTACGGTGGTTCATTCAAGATCTCTCTTCCGTATCAATTCATACGTTCTTTCCATTCCCGGCCGGTGATTTCTTGAAGACCTTCTCAAGTTGGCGCTATATATATCTTAATGCTCTCTACGAGAATAAGTAGTATGTCAAATCCGCTGCTTGTCATCAATTTAAATTGGTGAAGGATACGCATAATGTAATTCCTTATTCTTGTTTCATCGAGTAAATTCAATTCCTTATTCCGGAGGTTCATCTTATCTCACTCTCAGTTCAAGATGCTTCATTTTTATTTTCCGGAGTTCCTAGCTTTTCCGCATTATCTCGTCGCGAAGCTCCTTCTAAATCTTTACAAGGTTTCACTTGAGTTTCAACTTCTCCTTCCTTCCGTTTGATCATTTTTTTTGTTTACCGGAGTTATTCATGGAGGCTCTACATGATGGTCCATAAAGGATTTAATTCCTTTTCGAAGTGTTCATCGAGATTCTTTTCAGAGGAGCCCATGTATTCTTCATCTTGCAATCTGGAGTGCATTTCTTTCTTCCGTATCATTAGAGGTGGTATTATGTCATTCTTGATAATTTGTGTTCTGTTCCATGATTCACATGTTGTTAAGAATGAGATGTTTTAAATCCATCAATCCCTTCGTTGGAATTATCTTAGGCTATATTTCACCTAAAACCGTTCCTAAGGATTGTTGCTATTTATGGTGCTTATAAATGGCCCAAGTTTTTTCTTTTATCCTTCTGGTGATAAGTTTCTCGTCTCCTTGTTCATATCAATCCTATTCTTTTCCCATGAGTGGCAGGTGGTCACCTCATGATTTGAGATGTATTCCATAAGACCATATCAAGCTTATTCTTTTCGTTGTGGGTTTTCCAACAACTCCATTCTACCATTTGTTGTAAGCGTGCTCCCTCAAGATCTTGTTTCTCGTTGTTCATTCCATTCCATTCTCTTTTCTGTTCCGGAGGCATTGTGATGTTGCTTTATTCAACAATCGTCTCGTTTCATCTAAGATCATGTTCTTTCCTATGCTTATCCATTTAACCGGAGTGTGTGCCCGCTTCTCAAGTTCTGTCTTTTTATCAAGTCTTGCTTATCTTTCCAACCGGAGTGCTGTTAGAAGTTGTTCTTCCTTGTTCCTCTTTTCTAACAGAGTGTTTTCAGCTTCGGTCATCTTTGTTGTTTTCATTACTCAAAATGGCTTAACCTCTCAAGGTTCTTGGTTTCACTCGTTTGTCAAAGAAGCAATTTAGTTTACCTCTTCTCTTTTTCTCTTCCGTTTTCCCTCCGGTGCCATTCTAGATCTCGGGACGAGATCCTCCCGTAGTGGTGGAGTGTTGTAGGGCCCCGAGATCGCTGTGCCAGGTGTCCTCCGCCTATTCGCTGTTGTTGCCTTGTCATTGCTTGCATGTCATGCATAGCATATCGTGTCATCATGTGCATTTCATTTGCATACATGTTCGTCTCATGCATCCGAGCATTTTCCCCGAAGTCCATTTTGCATTCCGACGTTCTGTTCTCCTTCGGTGGTCATTTCTACCTTCTTCTCGTGTGTGGGGATTAAACATTTTTGGATTGGACCGAGACTTGTCATGCGGCCTTGGTTTACTTCCGGTAGACCGCCTGTCAAGTTTCGTATCATTTGGACTTCGTTTGATACTCCAACGGTTAACCGAGGAACCGAGAAGGCCTCGTGTGTGTTGCAGCCCAACACCTCTCCATAGTGTCCCAAAACCCACCTAAACCTCATCCATCATCTCGGTCGTTCGATCACGATCACGTTGCCGAAAACTGCACCTCATTTGGACTCTCCTAGCTCCTACTACCTATAAATATGTGCTCCCCTCCCGAAATTCGCGGATGAAACCCGAACTTCATCCTCTCCGCGCCGCCGGACACTTCTCCACCGCGCCGGACAATGTCCGCCGCCGCCGCCACCTCACCCGGACCAATCCGGAGCTGCCATGTCGCCCCGCCGCCGCTCCCCGCCACTCCGCGCGCGCCACCTATCGCCCCACTTCGCCCCGCGCCCGCCGACCGCGGAGCCCGATCCGGGCCCCCGCGGCC
>NC_057794.1:155871159-155875405 GCF_018294505.1 Triticum aestivum | reverse complement strand
TCTCGCGCCGGCCGGCGACCTCGCCGGCGCCGCCCGTCGTCCCGTGGCTCCGGCGCCGCCCCGACCTCACCGGAACTCTCCTTCACCGGCCTCCCTCGACCTCCTCCTCGTCTCCGGCCGCTCTCCGGCGAGTCTCTCCGGGGAGATCCATGCTGGATCGAAATCCGTGCCAAGAACCCTAGATCTGGAGGTCCAATTTCTACTAAGTCCCCGAGTTTTCCATGTTTCAAATGCCCATGTTCATCATGTCGTAACTTTGCATCCATAGCTCGGTTTTGGGCATATAGCATATCAAAATGTTCTTCTCAGAGAGCACATCATTTCATCTCACTGCATCATTTTCATTTGAGTTAATCTTGATGCCCGAAATGCTGTTGGAAGAGTGCTATTTGAGATTATTGTTAGATCTGCTGCACCAAATAGCTATTTGTCATTTTTCCATGATTATTGTGTGCGTGATATGCCCATGAGCTCTGCATGTGTATTGTTACATGCCATGCCATCTTTCCAGGGGCGATATCCATGTATTTTTATGATGTGTGTGGTGACTAGCACAAGCTTGCAAAGTGGTGCATTCGTTAATGCTGATTTCAGGGACTTAGCATTTCCACTAAGTCCTTGATCTGTTTATTTCAATATGCCATATGTTCATGTTGTTTCTTAGTGATCCGTGCCTCTTTTGAGGATGATCAGTAAGGATGTTTTGTTAATCTTGTAGTGCTCTATCCATCCATGTCTTTGTTTGCAATTATGGAGCACCCTAGCTTGAGTCAATCGAGCTCTACTTTTGCCATTTCGTGAATCTGGGCAGATTGTCTACTTGTTAGCGATTTTGCCGAGGATAGTGGTCTCATTGTGTCTTAAAGAGTCCTTGGCTATGCCGACTCGGGGACGCTTCGTATGTCATGTGCACTGCCTTGTACATGATGCTGCTGTACGATCGAGCCCGTGTAGGCCCCACCATGAAAACTTCGGACGAAATCTCTATCATATGTTTGTTCCGGCTTATTCTGCAAGCCAATCCTTTGTTTTGTTTTGAGTTGTGGTATTCGAGTTGCTTCAAAGTCAAATGTTGATTCCATACCTTTCCCAAGTGGTGTTCTCATATTCCTATGTGAATACTAATCCTTCTCGATCATCGAGTTTGTCATTTCAATTTCTTTCACCGGCGTGTTTTTCTTCAAGTGGATCCGATCATTTCAACAACCGCAACATCAAGCATCAGTTCTTCTCAACGGGGTTCGTTTCAACCATTCCAAATTGTCTTTGTTTTTCCCACCCTCCCTCCCTTTGTTTTTCTCCAAGGATTCAGATCTCTTAATCGAGTATCCATCTTACTGATGTGAAGTCTCTCCATTCTTTTCTATCAATATTCTTATCCGGTGATTCTCATGAAGATTCTAACGGAGCTTCAAGTTTGTCTCTCATCACTCGTTTTCTTCTTCGGTGGTTTCAATTCTAGCTTTTCTGTGTTGATCATATTCGTTTCCTTGCTTCAAATGCCTTCTCATACCGGTGCTCCTCATATTCATTCACTTCTCGCTATTCATTGGTTCCGGAGTACTCAAGATATCTCGAAGATTCGTGCTTCCACTCTGCTTTCGTTCAAGATCTTTCGAGGATGTCACCTCATTCAAGCCATTTAATTCAACCGGTGCAACCTCTCTTTTAAATCATTTCAACGGTGTTTCTTTTGAGTGGGCCCTAACCCACAGGTCTTTTCCCAGGATCTTACCAGACTCTTCTTATTTTCCCGGAGGTATTCGCAAATTCTTTTCAAAGTTTGACGTAAGAATGATTTATCATCAGTCAAATGTTTTCTCAAAGATCTTTCAAATTCTTTTCATCGTTGGCTCAACCTTCCATTTTTCATCCCGGAGTGCCTCAACAATTCTTGGTGGTTTTTCTCGTTATCTTTCTATGCATTTGAAGACCGAAGAAGAATTTTCCTCCATATCTTGCTCCATTCTCTTCAAGATTCGTGGTTCTAGTTCGAGACCATCCTGTCATAATTTTTTTCAGATGTGAGATTTCTTTTCACCTATCCGGAGCAATTCAGGAGTCTTTTCAGTTTGATTCTCTGGAGGCCATCATATCAGAATTATTCATTCCAGCTTTCAGCTCTCATACTCCGAATTTTACGGTGCTTCGTTCAAGTGATCTCTAATCAGTTCGTGATCCCTTCGTTCTCATGTATCTAGATTCTCTCGAGCATCTTCGTTCATTTGCAAATTCTTTCCAGTGTTTCTTTATCTTCTCTTCGTTCATTTTTAATTCTTACGGTGGTTCGTTCAAGATCTCTCTTCCCTATCAATTCATTCGTTCTTTCCAATCCCGACCGGTGATTTCTTGAAGACCTTCTCAAGTTGGCGCTATATATATCTTAATGCTCTCTACGAGAATAAGTAGTATGTCAAATCCACTGCTTGTCATCAATTTAAATTGGTGAAGGATACGCATAATGTAATTCCTTATTCTTGTTTCATCGAGTAAATTCAATTCCTTATTCCGGAGGTTCATCTTATCTCACTCTCAGTTCAAGATGCTTCATTTTTATTTTCCGGAGTTCCTAGCTTTTCCACATTATCTCGTCGCGAAGCTCCTTCTAAATCTTTACAAGGTTTCACTTGAGTTTTCAACTTCTCCTTCCTTCTGTTTGATCATTTTTTTGTTTACCGGAGTTATTCATGGAGGCTCTACATGATGGTCCATAAAGGATTTAATTCCTTTTCGAAGTGTTCATCGAGATTCTTTTCAGAGGAGCCCATGCATTCTTCATCTTGCAATCTGGAGTGCAATTCTTTCTTCCGTATCATTAGAGGTGGTATTATGTCATTCTTGATAATTTGTGTTCATGTTCCATCATTCACATGTTGTTAAGAATGAGATGTTTTAAATCCATCAATCCCTTCGTTGGAATTATCTTGGGCTATATTTCACCTAAAACCGTCCCTAAGGATTGTTGCTATTTATGGTGCTTATAAATGACCCAAGTTTTTTCTTTTATCCTTCTGGTGATAAGTTTCTCGTCTCCTTGTTCATATCAATCCTATTCTTTTCCCGTGAGTGGCAGGTGGTCACCTCATGATTTGAGATGTATTCCATAAGACCATATCAAGCTTATTCTTTTCGTTGTGGGTTTTCCAACAACTCCATTCTACCATTTGTTGTAAGCGTGCTCCCTCAAGATCTTGTTTCTCGTCGTTCATTCCATTCCATTCTCTTTTCTGTTCCGGAGGCATTGTGATGTTGCTTTCTTAAACAATCGTATCGTTTCATCTAAGATCATGTTCTTTCCTGTGCTTATCCATTTAACCGGAGTGTGTGCCTGCTTCTCAAGTTCTGTCTTTTGATCAAGTCTTGCTTATCTTTCCAACCGGAGTGCTGTTAGAAGTTGTTCTTCCTTGTTCCTCTTTTCTAACGGAGTGTTTTCAGCATCGATCATCTTTGTTGTTTTCTTTACTCAAAATGGCTTAACCTCTCAAGGTTCTTGGTTTCACTCGTTTGTCAAAGAAGCAATTTAGTTTACCTCTTCTCTTTTTCTCTTCTGTTTTCCCTCCGGTGCCATTCTAGATCTCGGGACCAGATCCTCTCGTAGTGGTGGAGTGTTGTAGCGCCCCGAGACCGATGTGCCAGGTGTCCTCTGCCTATTCGCTGTTGTTGCCTTGTCATTGCTTGCATGTCATGCATAGCATATCGTGTCATCATGTGCATTTCATTTGCATACATGTTCGTCTCATGCATCCGAGCATTTTCCCCGTTGTCCGTTTTGCATTCCGGTGTTCCGTTCTCCTCCGGTGGTCATTTCTACCTTCTTCTTGTGTGTGGGGATTAAACATTTTTGGATTGGACCGAGACTTGTCATGCGGCCTTGGTTTACTACCGGTAGACCGCCTGTCAAGTTTCGTATCATTTGGACTTCGTTTGATACTGCAACGGTTAACCGAGGGACCGAGAAGGCCTCGTGTGTGTTGCAGCCCAACACCTCTCCATAGTGGCCCAAAACCCACCTAAACCTCCTCCATCATCTCGGTCGTTTGATCACGATCGCGTGGCCGAAAACCGCACCTCATTTGGAGTCTCCTAGCTCCCACTACCTATAAATATGTGCTCCCCTCCCGAAATTCGCGGATGAAACCCGAACTTCATCCTCTCCGCGCCGCCGGACACTTCTCCACCGCGCCGGACAATGTCCGCCGCCGCCACCACCTCACCCGGACCAATCCGGAGCTGCCACGTCGCCCCG
>NC_057794.1:155866381-155870648 GCF_018294505.1 Triticum aestivum | reverse complement strand
GGTCGCCCGCCTTGCAGTCGCCGGGTCCTCGCCGCCGCCTTCATCTCGCGCCGGCCGACGACCTCGCCGGCGCCGCCCGTCGTCCCGTGGCTCCGGCGCTGCCCCGACCTCACCGGAGCTCTCCTTCCCCGGCCTCCCTCGACCTCCTCCTCGTCTCCGGCTGCTCTCCGGCGAGATCCGTGCTGCATCGAAATCCGTGCCAAGAACCCTAGATCTGGAGGTCCAATTCCTACTAAGTCCCCGAGTTTTCCATGTTTCAAATGCCCATGTTCATCATGTCGTAACTTTGCATCCGTAGCTCCGTTTTGGGCATATAGCATATCAAAATGTTCTTCTCAGAGAGCACATCATTTCATCTCATTGCATCATTTTCATTTGAGTTCATCTTGATGCCCGAAATGCTGTTGGAAGAGTGCTATTTGAGATTATTGTCAGATCTGCTGCACCAAATAGCTATTTGTCATTTTTGCCATGATTATTGTGTGCGTGATATGCCCATGAGCTCTGCATGTGTTTTGTTACATGCCATGCCATCTTTCCAGGGGTGCTATCAATGTATTTTTATGATGAGTGTGGTGACTAGCACAAGCTTGCAAAGTGGTGCATTCGTTAATGCTGATTTCAGGGACTTAGCATTTCCACTAAGTCCTTGATCTGTTTATTTCAATATGCCATATGTTCATGTTGTTTCTTAGTGATCCGTGCCTCTTTTGAGGATGATCAGTAAGGATGTTTTGTTAATCTTGTAGTGCTCTATCCATCCATGTCTTTGTTTGCAATTATGGAGCACCCTAGCTTGAGTCAATCGAGCTCTACTTTTGCCATTTCGTGAATCTGGGCAGATTGTCTACTTGTTAGCGATTTTGCCAAGGATAGTGGTCTCGTTGTGTCTTAAAGAGTCCTTGGCTATGGCGACTCGGGGACGCTTCGTATGTCATGTGCACTGCCTTGCACATGATGGTGCTGTACGATCGAGCCCGCGTAGGCCCCACCATGAAAACTTTGAACGAAATCTCTATCATATGTTTGTTCCGGCTTATTCTGCAAGCCAATCCTTTGTTTTGTTTTGAGTTGTCGTATTCGAGTTGCTTCAAAGTCAAATGTTGATTCCATACCTTTCCCAAGTGGTGTTCTCATATTCCTATGTGAATACTAATCCTTCTCGATCATCGAGTTTGTCATTTCAATTTCTTTCACCGGCGTGTTTTTCTTCAAGTGGATCCGATCATTTCAACAACCGCAAGATCAAGCATCAGTTCTTCTCAACGGGGTTCGTTTCAACCATTCCAAATTGTCTTTGTTTTTCCCACCCTCCCTCCCTTTGTTTTTCTGCAAGGATTCAGATCTCTTAATCGAGTATCCATCTTACTTATGTGAAGTCTCTCCATTCTTTTCTATCAATATTCTTATCCGGTGATTCTCATGAAGATTCTAACGGAGCTTCAAGTTCATCTCTCATCACTCGTTTTCTTCTCCAGTGGTTTCAATTCTAGCTTTTCTGTGTTGATCATATTCTTTTCCTTGCTTCAAATGCCTTCTCATACCGGTGCTCCTCATATTCATTCACTTCTCGCTATTCATTTGTTCCGGAGTACTCAAGATATCTCGAAGATTCGTGCTTCCACTCTGCTTTCGTTCAAGATCTTTCGAGGATGTCACCTCATTCAAGCCATTTAATTCAACCGGTGCAACCTCTCTTTTAAATCATTTCAACGGTGTTTATTTTGAGTGGGCCCTAACCCACAGGTCTTTTCCCAGGATCTTACCAGACTCTTCTTATTTTCCCGGAGGTATTCGCAAATTCTTTTCAAAGTTTGACGTAAATGATTTATCATCAGTCAAATGTTTTCTCCAAGATCTTTCAAATTCTTTTCATCGTTGGCTCAACCTTCCATTTTTCATCCCGGAGTGCCTCAACAATTCTTGGTGGTGTTTCTCGTTATCTTTCTATGCATTTGAAGACTGAAGAATAATTTTCCTCCATATCTTGCTCCATTCTCTTCAAGATTCGTGGTTCTAGTTCGAGACCATCCTCTCATAATTTTTTTCGAATGTGAGATTTCTTTTCACCTATCCGGAGCAATTCAGGAGTCTTTTCAGTTTGATTCTCCGGAGGCCATCATATCAGAATTATTCATTCCAGCTTTCAGCTCTCATACTCCAAATTTTACCGGTGCTTCGTTCAAGTGATCTCTAATCAGTTCGCGATCCCTTCGTTCTCATGTATCTAGATTCTCTCGAGCATCTTCGTTCATTTGCAAATTCTTTCCAGTGTTTCTTTATCTTCTCTTCATTCATTTTTAATTCTTACGGTGGTTCATTCAAGATCTCTCTTCCGTATCAATTCATTCGTTCTTTCCAATCCCGACCGGTGATTTCTTGAAGACCTTCTCAAGTTGGCGCTATATATATCTTAATGCTCTCTACGAGAATAAGTATTATGTCAAATCCGCTACTTGTCATCAATTTAAATTGGCGAAGGATACACATAATGTAATTCCTTATTCTTGTTTCATCGAGTAAATTCAATTCCTTATTCCGGAGGTTCATCTTATCTCACTCTCAGTTCAAGATGCTTCATTTTTCTTTTCCGGAGTTCCTAGCTTTTCCGCATTATCTCATCGCGAAGCTCCATCTAAATCTTTACAAGGTTTACCTTGAGTTTTCAACTTCTCCTTCCTTCCGTTTGATCATTTTTTTGTTTACCGGAGTTATTCATGGAGGCTCTACATGATGGTCCATAAAGGATTTAATTCCTTTTCGAAGTGTTCATCGAGATTCTTTTCAGAGGAGCCCATGCATTCTTCATCTTGCAATCTGGAGTGCAATTCTTTCTTCCGTATCATTAGAGGTGGTATTATGTCATTCTTGATAATTTGTGTTCATGTTCCATGATTCACATGTTGTTAAGAATGAGATGTTTTAAATCCATCAATCCCTTCGTTGGAATTATCTTGGGCTATATTTCACCTAAAACCGTCCCTAAGAATTGTTGCTATTTATGGTGCTTATAAATGACCCAAGTTTTTTCTTTTATCCTTCTGGTGATAAGTTTCTCGTCTCCTTGTTCATATCAATCCTATTCTTTTCCCGTGAGTGGCAGGTGGTCACCTCATGATTTGAGATGTATTCCATAAGACCATATCAAGCTTATTCTTTTCGTTATGGGTTTTCCAACAACTCCATTCTACCATTTGCTGTAAGCGTGCTCCCTCAAGATCTTGTTTCTCGTCGTTCATTCCATTCCATTCTCTTTTCTGTTCCGGAGGCATTGTGATGTTGCTTTCTTCAACAATCGTCTCGTTTCATCTAAGATCATGTTCTTTCCTGTGCTTATCCATTTAACCGGAGTGTGTGCCCGCTTCTCAAGTTCTGTCTTTTTATCAAGTCTTGCTTATCTTTCCAACCGGAGTGCTGTTAGAAGTTGTTCTTCCTTGTTCCTCTTTTCTAACGGAGTGTTTTCAGCTTCAATCATCTTTGTTGTTTTCTTTACTCAAAATGGCTTAACCTCTCAAGGTTCTTGGTTTCACTCGTTTGTCAAAGAAGCAATTTAGTTTACCTCTTCTCTTTTTCTCTACCGTTTTCCCTCCGGTGCCATTCTAGATCTCGGGACGAGATCCTCTCGTAGTGGTGGAGTGTTGTAGGGCCCCGAGATCGCTGTGCCAGGTGTCCTCCGCCTATTCGCTGTTGTTGCCTTGTCATTGCTTGCATGTCATGCATAGCATATCGTGTCATCATGTGCATTTCATTTGCATACATGTTCGTCTCATGCATCCGAGCATTTTCCCCGTTGTCCGTTTTGCATTCCGGCGTTCCGTTCTCCTCAGGTGGTCATTTCTACCTTCTTCTCATGTGTGGGGATTAAACATTTCTGGATTGGACCGAGACTTGTCATGCGGCCTTGGTTTACTACCGGTAGACCGCCTGTCAAGTTTCGTATCATTTGGACTTCGTTTGATACTCCAACGGTTAACCGAGGGACCGAGAAGGCCTCGTGTGTGTTGCAGCCCAACACCTCTCCATAGTGGCCCAAAACCCACCTAAACCTCCTCCATCATCTCGGTCGTTCGATCACGATCGCGTGGCCGAAAACCGCACCTCATTTGGACTCTCCTAGCTCCCACTACCTATAAATATGTGCTCCCCTCCCGAAATTCGCGGATGAAACCCAAACTTCATCCTCTCCACGCCGCCGGACACTTCTCCACCGCGCCGGACAATGTCCGCCGCCGCTGCCACCTCACCCTGACCAATCCGGAGCTGCCAC
>NC_057794.1:155861552-155865945 GCF_018294505.1 Triticum aestivum | reverse complement strand
GCCTTCATCTCGCGCCAGCCGGCGACCTCGCCGGCGCCGCCCGTCGTCACGTGGCTCCGGCGCCGCCCCGACCTCACCGGACCTCTCCTTCCCCGGCCTCCCTCGACCTCCTCCTCATCTCCGGCCGCTCTCCGGCGAGTCTCTCCGGCGAGATCCGTGCTGCATCGAAATCCGTGCCAAGAACCCTAGATCAGGAGGTCCAATTTCTACTAAGTCCCTGAGTTTTCCATGTTTCAAATGCCCATGTTCATCATGTTGTAACTTTGCATCCGTAGCTCCATTTTGGGCATATAACATATCAAAATGTTCTTTTCAGAGAGCACATCATTTCATCTCATTGCATCATTTTCATTTGAGTTCATCTTGATGCCCGAAATGCTGTTGGAAGAGTGCTATTTGAGATTATTGTCTGATCTGCTGCACCAAATAGCTATTTGTCATTTTTGCCCTGATTATTGTGTGCGTGATATGCCCATGAGCTCTGCATGTGTTTTGTTACATGCCATGCCATCTTTCCAGGGGTGCTATCCATGTATTTTTATGATGTGTGTGGTGACTAGCACAAGCTTGCAAAGTGGTGCATTCGTTAATGCTGATTTCAGGGACTTAGCATTTCCACTAAGTCCTTGATCTGTTTATTTCAATATGCCATATGTTCATGTTGTTTCTTAGTGATCCGTGCCCCTTTTGAGGATGATCAGTAAGGATGTTTTGATAATCTTGTAGTGCTCTATCCATCCATGTCTTTGTTTGCAATTATGGAGGACCCTAGCTTGAGTCAATCGAGCTCTACTTTTGCCATTTCGTGAATCTGGGCAGATTGTCTACTTGTTAGCGATTTTGCCGAGGATAGTGGTCTGGTTGTGTCTTAAAGAGTCCTTGGCTATGCTGACTCGGCGACAATTCGTATGTCATGTGCACTGCCTTGTACATGATGGTGCTGTACGATCGAGCCCGTGTAGGCCCCACCATGAAAACTTCGGACGAAATCTCTATCATATGTTTGTTCCGGCTTATTCTGCAAGCCAATCCTTTGTTTTGTTTTGAGTTGTGGTATTCGAGTTGCTTCAAAGTCAAATGTTGATTCCATACCTTTCCCAAGTGGTGTTCTCATATTCCTATGTGAATACTAATCCTTCTCGATCATCGAATTTGTCATTTCAATTTCTTTCACCGGCGTGTTTTTCTTCAAGTGGATCCGATCATTTCAACAACCGCAAGATCAAGCATCAGTTCTTCTCAACGGGGTTCGTTTCAACCATTCCAAATTGTCTTTGTTTTGCCCACCCTCCCTCCCTTTGTTTTTCTCCAAGGATTCAGATCTATTAATCGAGTATCCATCTTACTGATGTGAAGTCTCTCCATTCTTTTCTATCAATATTCTTATCCGGTGATTCTCATGAAGATTCTAACGGAGCTTCAAGTTCGTCTCTCATCACTCGTTTTCTTCTCCGGTGGTTTCAATTCTAGCTTTTCTGTGTTGACCATATTCTTTTCCTTGCTTCAAATGCCTTTTCATACCGGTGCTCCTCATATTCATTCACTTCTCGCTATTCATTTGTTCCGGAGTACTCAAGATATCTCGAAGATTCATGCTTCCACTCTGCTTTCGTTCAAGATCTTTTCAGGAAGTCACCTCATTCAAGCCATTTAATTCAACCGGTGCAACCTCTCTTTTAAATCATTTAAACGGTGTTTCTTTTGAGTGGGCCCTAACCCACAGGTCCTTTCCCAGGATCTTACCAGACTCTTCTTATTTTCCCGAAGGTATTCGCAAATTCTTTTCAAAGTTTGACGTAAGAATGATTTATCATCAGTCAAATGTTTTCTCCAAGATCTTTCAAATTCTTTTCATCGTTGGCTCAACCTTCCATTTTTCATCCCGGAGTGCCTCAACAATTCTTGGTGGTGCTTCTCGTTATCTTTCTATGCATTTGAAGACCGAAGAAGAATTTTCCTCCATATCTTGCTCCATTCTCTTCAAGATTCGTGGTTCTAGTTCGAGACCATCCTCTCATAATTTTTTTCGAATGTGAGATTTCTTTTCACCTATCCAGAGCAATTCAGGAGTCTTTTCAGTTTGATTCTCCGGAGGCCATCATATCAGAATTATTCATTCCAGCTTTCAGCTCTAATACTCCAAATTTTACCGGTGCTTCGTTCAAGTGATCTCTAATCAGTTTGTGATCCCTTCGTTCTCATGTATCTAGATTCTTTCGAGCATCTTCGTTCATTTGCAAATTCTTTCCAGTGTTTATTTATCTTCTCTTCGTTCATTTTTAATTCTTACAGTGGTTCGTTCAAGATCTCTCTTCCGTATCAATTCATTCGTTCTTTCCAATCCCGACCGGTGATTTATTGAAGACCTTCTCAAGTTGGCAATATATATATCTTAATGCTCTCTACGAGAATAAGTAGTATGTCAAATCCGCTGCTTGTCATCAATTTAAATTGGTGAAGGATACACATAATGTAATTCCTTATTCTTGTTTCATCAAGTAAATTCAATTCCTTATTCCGGAGGTTCATCTTATCTCACTCTCAGTTCAAGATGCTTCATTTTTCTTTTCCAGAGTTCCTAGCTTTTCCGCATTATCTCGTCGCGAAACTCCTTCTAAATCTTTACAAGGTTTCACTTGAGTTTTCAACTTCTCCTTCCTTCCGTTTGATCATTTTTTTGTTTACCGGAGTTATTCATGGAGGCTCTACATGATGGTCCATAAAGGATTTAATTCCTTTTCGAAGTGTTCATCGAGATTCTTTTCAGAGGAGCCCATGCATTCTTCATCTTGCAATCTAGAGTGCAATTCTTTCTTCCGTATCATTAGAGGTGGTATTATGTCATTCTTGATAATTTGTGTTCATGTTCCATGATTCACATGTTGTTAAGAATGAGATGTTTTAAATCCATCAATCCCTTCCGTTGGAATTATCTTGGGATATATTTCACCTAAAATCGTCCCTAAGGATTGTTGCTATTTATAGTGCTTATAAATGACCCAAGTTTTTTCTTTTATCCTTCTAGTGATAAGTTTCTCGTCTCCTTGTTCATATCAATCCTATTCTTTTCCCGTGAGTGGCAGGTGGTCACCTCATGATTTGAGATGTATTCCATAAGACCATATCAAGCTTATTCTTTTCGTTGTGGGTTTTCCAACAACTCCATTCTACCATTTGTTGTAAGCATGCTCCCTCAAGATCTTTTTTCTCGTCGTTCATTCCATTCCATTCTCTTTTCTGTTCCGGAGGCATTGTGATGTTGCTTTCTTCAACAATCGTCTCGTTTCATCTAAGATCATGTTCTTTCCTGTGCTTATCCATTTAACCGGAGTGTGTGCCCGCTTCTCAAGTTCTGTCTTTTTATCAAGTCTTGCTTATCTTTCCAACCAAAGTGCTGTTAGAAGTTGTTCTTCCTTGTTCCTCTTTTCTAACGGAGTGTTTTCAGCTTCGATCATCTTTGTTGTTTTCTTTACTCAAAATGGCTTAACCTCTCAAGGTTCTTGGTTTCACTCGTTTGTCAAAGAAGCAATTTAGTTTACCTCTTCTCTTTTTCTCTTCGGTTTTCCCTCCGGTGCCATTCTAGATCTCGGGACGAGATCCTCTCATAGTGGTGGAGTGTTGTAGCCCCACGAGACCGATGTGCCAGGTGTCCTCCGCCTATTCGCTGTTATTGCCTTGTCATTGCTTGCATGTCATGCATAGCATATCGTGTCATCATGTGCATTTCATTTGCATACATGTTCGTCTCATGCATCCGAGCATTTTCCCCGTTGTCCGTTTTGCATTCCGGCGTTCCGTTCTCCTCCGGTGGTCATTTCTACCTTCTTCTCGTGTGTGGGGATTAAACATTTCTGGATTAGACCTAGACTTGTCATGCGGCCTTGGTTTACTACCGGTAGACCGCCTGTCAAGTTTCGTATCATTTGGACTTCGTTTGATACTCCAACGGTTAACCGAGGGACCGAGAAGGCATCGTGTGTGTTGCAGCCCAACACCTCTCCATAGTGGCCCAAAACCCACCTAAACCTCCTCCATCATCTCGGTCGTTCGATCACGATCGCGTGGCCGAAAAACGCACCTCATTTGGACTCTCCTAGCTCCCACTACCTATAAATATGTGCTCCCCTCCCGAAATTCGCGGATGAAACCCGAACTTCATCCTCTCCGCGCCGCCGGACACTTCTCCACCGCGCCGGACAATGTCCGCCGCCGCCGCCACCTCACCCGAACCAATCCGGAGCTGCCACGTCGCCCCGCCGTCGCTCCCCGCCACTCCGCGCGCGCCACCTATCGGCCCACTTCGCCACGGGCCCGCCGGACCGCGGAGCCCGATCCGGGCCCCCGCGGCCCATCCCGCCGCCGCGGCCGCATGGGCGCCGCCCGCCCGCGGTCG
>NC_057794.1:155856815-155861076 GCF_018294505.1 Triticum aestivum | reverse complement strand
TCTCGCGCCGGCCGGCGACCTCGCCGGTGCCGCCCGTCGTCCCGTGGCTCCGGCGCCGCCCCGACATCACCGGACCTCTCCTTCCCCGGCCTCCCTCGACCTCCTCCTCGTCTCCGGCCGCTCTCCGGCGAGTCTCTCCCGCGAGATCCGTGCTGCATCGAAATCCGTGCCAAGAACCCAAGATCTGGAGGTCCAATTTCTACTAAGTCCCCGAGTTTTCCATGTTTCAAATGCCCATGTTCATCATGTCGTAACTTTGCATCCGTAGTTCCGTTTTGGGCATATAGCATATCAAAATGTTCTTCTCAGAGAGCACATCATCTCATCTCATTGCATCATTTTCATTTGAGTTCATCTTGATGCCTGAAATGCTGTTGGAAGAGTGCTATTTGAGATTATTGTTAGATCTGCTGCACCAAATAGCTATTTGTCATTTTTGCCATGATTATTGTGTGCGTGATATGCCCATGAGCTCTGCATGTGTTTTGTTACATGCCATGCCATCTTTCCAGGGGTGCTATCCATGTATTTTTATGATGTGTGTGGTGACTAGCACAAGCTTGCAAAGTGGTGCATTCGTTAATGCTGATTTCAGGGACTTAGCATTTCCACCAAGTCCTTGATCTATTTATTTCAATATGCCATATGTTCATGTTGTTTCTTAGTGATCCGTGCCTCTTTTGAGGATGATCAGTAAGGATGTTTTGTTAATCTTGTAGTGCTCTATCCATCCATGTCTTTGTTTGCAATTATGGAGCACCCTAGCTTGAGTCAATCGAGCTCTACTTTTGCCATTTCGTGAATCTGGGCATATTGTCTACTTGTTAGCAATTTTGCCGAGGATAGTGGTCTCGTTGTGTCTTAAAGAGTCCTTGGCTATGCCGACTCGGGGACGCTTCGTATGTCATGTGCACTGCCTTGTACATGATGGTGTTGTACGATCGAGCCCGTGTAGGCCCCACCATGAAAACTTCGGACGAAATCTCTATCATATGTTTGTTCCGGCTTATTCTGCAAGCCAATCCTTTGTTTTGTTTTGAGTTGTGGTATTCGAGTTGCTTCAAAGTCAAATGTTGATTCCATATCCTTCCCAAGTGGTGTTCTCATATTCCTATGTGAATACTAATCCTTCTCGATCATCGAGTTTGTCATTTCAATTTCTTTCACCGGCGTGTTTTTCTTCATGTGGATCCGATCATTTCAACAACCGCAAGATCAAGCATCAGTTCTTCTCAAAGGGGTTCGTTTCAACCATTCCAAATTGTCTTTGTTTTTCCCACCCTCCCTCCCTTTGTTTTTCTCCAAGGATTCAGATCTCTTAATCGAGTATCCATCTTACTGATGTGAAGTCTCTCCATTCTTTTCTATCAATATTTTTATCCGGTGATTCTCATGAAGATTCTAACAGAGCTTCAAGTTTGTCTCTCATCACTCGTTTTCTTCTCCGGTGGTTTCAATTCTAGCTTTTCTGTGTTGATCATATTCTTTTCCTTGCTTCAAATGCCTTCTCATACCGGTGCTCCTCATATTCATTCACTTCTCGCTATTCATTTGTTCCGGAGTACTCAAGATATCTCGAAGATTCGTGCTTCCACTCTGCTTTCGTTCAAGATCTTTCGAGGATGTCACCTCATTCAAGACATTTAATTCAACCGGTGCAACCTCTCTTTTAAATCAATTCAACGGTGTTTCTTTTGAGTGGTCCCTAACCCACAGGTCTTTTCCCAGGATCTTACCAGACTCTTCTAATTTTCCCGGAGGTATTCACAAATTCTTTTCAAAGTTTGACGTAAAAATGATTTATCATCAGTCAAATTTTTTCTCCAAGATCTTTCAAATTCTTTTCATCGTTGGTTCAACCTTCAATTTTTCATCCCGGAGTGCCTCAATAATTCTTGGTGGTGTTTCTCGTTATCTTTCTATGCATTTGAAGACCGAAGAAGAATTTTCCTCCATATCTTGCTCCATTCTCTTCAAGGTTCGTGGTTCTAGTTCGAGACCATCCTCTCATAATCTTTTTCGAATGTGAGATTTCTTTTCACCTATCCGGAGCAATTCAGGAGTCTTTTTAGTTTGATTCTCTGGAGGCCATCATATCAGAATTATTCATTCCAGCTTTCAGCTCTCATACTCCAAATTTTACCGGTGCTTCGTTCAAGTGATCTCTAATCAGTTCATGATCCCTTCGTTCTCATGTATCTAGATTCTCTCGAGCATCTTCGTTCATTTGCAAATTCTTTCCAGTGTTTCTTTATCTTCTCTTCGTTCATTTTTAATTCTTACGGTGGTTCGTTCAAGATCTCTCTTCTGTATCAATTCATTTTCTTTCCAATCCCGACCGGTGATTTCTTGAAGACCATCTCAAGTTGGCGCTATATATATCTTAATGCTCTCTACGAGAATAAGTAGTATGTCAAATCCGCTGCTTGTCATCAATTTAAATTGGTGAAGGATACGCATAATGTAATTCCTTATTCTTGTTTCATCGAGTAAATTCAATTCCTTATTCCGGAGGTTCATCTTATCTCACTCTCTGTTCAAGATGCTTCATTTTTCTTTTCCGGAGTTCCTAGCTTTTCCGCATTATCTCGTCACGAAGGTCCTTCTAAATCTTTACAAGGTTTCACTTGAGTTTTCAACTTCTCCTTCCTTCCGTTTGATCATTTTTTTGTTTACCGTAGTTATTCATGGAGGCTCTACATGATGGTCCATAAAGGATTTAATTCCTTTTCGAAGTGTTCATCGAGATTCTTTTCAGAGGAGCCCATGCATTCTTCATCTTGCAATCTGGAGTGCAATTCTTTCTTCCGTATCATTAGAGGTGGTATTATGTCATTCTTGATAATTTGTGTGCATGTTCCATGATTCACATGTTGTTAAGAATGAGATGTTTTAAATCCATCAATCCCTTCGTTGGAATTATCTTGGGCTATATTTCACCTAAAACCGTCCCTAAGGATCGTTGCTATTTATGGTGCTTATAAATGGCACAAGTTTTTTATTTTATCCTTCTGGTGATAAGTTTCTCGTCTCCTTGTTCATATCAATCCTATTCTTTTCCCGTGAGTGGCAGGTGGTCACCTCATGATTTGAGATGTATTCCATAAGACCATATCAAGCTTATTCTTTTCGTTGTGGGTTTTCCAACAACTCCATTCTACCATTTGTTGTAAGCGTGCTCCCTCAAGATCTTGTTTCTCGTCGTTCATTCCATTCCATTCTCTTTTCTGTTCCGGAGGCATTGTGATGTTGCTTTCTTCAACAATCGTCTCGTTTCATCTAAGATCATGTTCTTTCCTGTGCTTATCCATTTAACCGAAGTGTGTGCCTGCTTCTCAAGTTCTGTCTTTTTATCAAGTCTTGCTTATCTTTCCAACCGGCGTGCTGTTAGAAGTTGTTCTTCCTTGTTCCTCTTTTCTAACGGAGTGTTTTCAGCTTCGATCATCTTTGTTGTTTTCTTTACTCAAAATGGCTTAACCTCTCAAGGTTCTTGGTTTCACTCGTTTGTCAAAGAAGCAATTTAGTTTACCTCTTCTCTTTTTCTCTTCCGTTTTCCCTCCGGTGCCATTCTAGATCTCGGGACGAGATCCTCTCGTAGTGGTGGAGTGTTGTAGCGCCCCGAGACCGATGTGCCAGGTGTCCTCCGCCTATTCGCTGTTGTTGCCTTGTCATTGCTTGCATGTCATGCATAGCATATCGTGTCATCATGTGCATTTCATTTGCATACATGTTCGTCTCATGCATCCGAGCATTTTCCCCGTTGTCCGTTTTGCATTCCGGCGTCCCATTCTCCTCCGGTGGTCATTTCTACCTTCTTCTCGTGTGTGGGGATTAAACATTTCTGGATTGGACCGAGACTTGTCATGCGGCCTTGGTTTACTACCGGTAGAACGCCTGTCAAGTTCCGTATCATTTGGACTTCATTTGATACTCCAACGGTTAACCGAGGGACCGAGAAGGCCTCGTGTGTGTTGCAGCCCAACACCTCTCCATAGTGGCCCAAAACCCACCTAAACCTCCTCCATCATCTCGGTCGTTCGATCACGATCATGTGGCCGAAAACCGCACCTCATTTGGACTCTCCTAGCTCCCACTACCTATAAATATGTGCTCCCCTCCCGAAATTCGCGGATGAAACCCGAACTTCATCCTCTCCGCGCCGCCGGACACTTCTCCACCGCGCCGGACAATGTCCGCCGCCGCCGCCACCTCACCCGGACCAATCCGGAGCTGCCACGTCGCCCCGCCGCCGCTCCCCGCC
>NC_057794.1:155852232-155856494 GCF_018294505.1 Triticum aestivum | reverse complement strand
GGGTCCTCGCCGCCGCCTTCATCTCGCGCCGGCCGGCGACCTCGCCGGCGCTGCCCGTCGTCCCGTGGCTCCGGCGCCGCCCTGACCTCACCGGACCTCTCCTTCCCCGGCCTCCCTCGACCTCCTCCTCGTCTCCGGCCGCTCTCCGGCGAGTCTCTCCGGCGAGATCCGTGCTGCATCGAAATCCGTGCCAAGAACCCTAGATCTGGAGGTCCAATTTCTACGAAGTCCCCGAGTTTTCCATGTTTCAAATGCCCATGTTCATCATGTCGTAACTTTGCATCCGTAGCTCCGTTTTGGGCATATAGCATATCAAAATGTTCTCCTCAGAGAGCACATCATTTCATCTCATTGCATCATTTTCATTTGAGTTCATCTTGATGCCCGAAATGCTGTTGGAAAAGTGCTATTTGAGATTATTGTCAGATCTACTGCACCAAATAGCTATTTGTCATTTTTGCCATGATTATTGTGTGCGTGATATGCCCATGAGCTCTGCATGTGTTTTGTTACATGCCATGCCATCTTTCCAGGGGTGCTATCCATGTATTTTTATGATGTGTGTGGTGACTAGCACAATCTTGCAAAGTGGTGCATTCGTTAATGCTGATTTCAGGGACTTAGCATTTCCACTAAGTCCTTGATCTGTTTATTTCAATATGCCATATGTTCATGTTGTTTCTTAGTGATCCGTGCCTCTTTTGAGGATGATCAGTAAGCATGTTTTGTTAATCTTGTAGTGCTCTATCCATCCATGTCTTTGTTTGCAATTATGGAGCACCCTAGCTTGAGTCAATCGAGCTCTACTTTTGCCATTTCGTGAATCTGGGCAGATTGTCTACTTGTTAGTGATTTTGCCGAGGATAGTGGTCTCGTTGTGTCTTAAAGAGTCCTTGGCTATGCCGACTCGGGGACGCTTTGTATGCCATGTGCACTGCCTTGTACATGATGGTGCTGTACGATCGAGCCCGTGTAGGCCCCACCATGAAATCTTCGGACGAAATCTCTATCATATGTTTGTTCCGGCTTATTGTGCAAGCCAATCCTTTGTTTTGTTTTGAGTTGTGGTATTCGAGTTGCTTCAAAGTCAAATGTTGATTCCATACCTTTCCCAAGTGGTGTTCTCATATTCCTATGTGAATACTAATCCTTCTCGATCATCGAGTTTGTCATTTCAATTTCTTTCACCGGCGTGTTTTTCTTCAAGTGGATCCAATCATTTCAACAACCGCAAGATCAAGCATCAGTTCTTCTCAACGGGGTTCATTTCAACCATTCCAAATTGCCTTTGTTTTTCCCACCCTCCCTCCCTTTGTTTTTCTCCAAGGATTCAGATCTCTTAATCGAGTATCCATCTTACTGATGTGAAGTCTCTCCATTATTTTCTATCAATATTCTTATCCGGTGATTCTCATGAAGATTCTAACGGAGCTTCAAGTTCGTCTCTCATCACTCGTTTTCTTCTTCGGTGGTTTCAATTCTAGCTTTTCTGTGTTGATCATATTCTTTTCCTTGCTTCAAATGCCTTCTCATACCGGTGCTCCTCATATTCATTCACTTCTCGCTATTCATTTGTTCCAGAGTACTCAAGATATCTCGAAGATTCGTGCTTCCACTCTGCTTTCGTTCAAGATCTTTCGACGATGTCACCTCATTCAAGCCATTTAATTCAACCGGTGCAACCTCTCTTTTAAATGATTTCAACGGTGTTTCTTTCGAGTGGGCCCTAACCCACAGGTCTTTTCCTAGGATCTTACCAGACTCTTCTTATTTTCCCGGAGGTATTCGCAAATTCTTTTCAAAGTTTGACGTAAGAATGATTTATCATCAGTCAAATGTTTTCTTCAAGATCTTTCAAATTCTTTTCATCGTTGGCTCAACCTTCCATTTTTCATCCCGGAGTGCCTCAACAATTCTTGGTGGTGTTTCTCGTTATCTTTCTATGCATTTGAAGACCGAAGAAGAATTTTCCTCCATATCTTGCTCCATTCTCTTCAAGATTCGTGGTTCTAGTTCGAGACCATCCTCTCATAATTTTTTTCGAATGTGAGATTTCTTTTCACCTATCCGAAGCAATTCAGGAGTTTTTCAGTTTGATTCTCTGGAGGCCATCATATCAGAATTATTCATTCCAGCTTTCAGCTCTCATACTCCAAATTTTACCGGTGCTTCGTTCAAGTGATCTCTAATCAGTTCGTGATCCCTTCGTTCTCATGTATCTAGATTCTCTCGAGCATCTTCGTTCATTTGCAAATTCTTTCCAGTGTTTCTTTATCTTCTCTTCGTTCATTTTTAATTCTTACGGTGGTTCGTTCAAGATCTCTCTTCCGTATCAATTCATTCGTTCTTTCCAATCCCGACCGGTGATTTCTTGAAGACCTTCTCAAGTTGGCGCTATATATATCTTAATGCTCTCTACGAGAATAAGCAGTATGTCAAATCCGCTGCTTGTCATCAATTTAAATTGGTGAAGGATACGCATAATGTAATTCCTTATTCTTGTTTCATCGAGTAAATTCAATTCCTTATTCCGGAGGTTCATCTTATCTCACTCTCAGTTCAACATGCTTCATTTTTATTTTCCGGAGTTCCTAGCTTTTCCGCATTATCTCGTCGTGAAGCTCCTTCTAAATCTTTACAAGGTTTCAATTGAGTTTTCAACTTCTCCTTCCTTCCGTTTGATCATTTTTTTGTTTACCGGAGTTATTCATGGAGGATCTACATGATGGTCCATAAAGGATTTAATTCCTTTTCGAAGTGTTCATCGTGATTCTTTTCAGAGGAGCCCATGCATTCTTCATCTTGCAATCTAGAGTGAAATTCTTTCTTCCGTATCATTAGAGGTGGTATTAAGTCATTCTTGATAATTTGTGTTCATGTTCCATGATTCACATGTTGTTAAGAATGAGATGTTTTAAATCCATCAATCCCTTCATTGGAATTATCTTAGGCTATATTTCACCTAAAACCGTCCCTAAGGATTGTTGCTATTTATGGTGCTTATAAATGACCCAAGTTTTTTCTTTTATCCTTCTGGTGATAAGTTTCTCGTCTCCTTGTTCATATCAATCCTATTCTTTTCCCGTGAGTGGCAGGTGGTCACCTCATGATTTGAGATGTATTCCATAAGACCATATCAAGCTTATTCTTTTCGTTGTGGGTTTTCCAACAACTCCATTCTACCATTTGTTGTAAGCGTGCTCCCTCAAGATCTTGTTTCTCGTCGTTCATTCCATTCCATTCTCTTTTCTGTTCCGGAGGCATTGTGATGTTGCTTGCTTCAACAATCGTCTCGTTTCATCTAAGATCATCTTCTTTCCTGTGCTTATCCATTTAACCAGAGTGTGTGCCCGCTTCTCAAGTTCTGTCTTTTCATCAAGTCTTGCTTATCTTTCCAACCGGAGTGCTGTTAGAAGTTGTTCTTCCTTATTCCTCTTTTCTAACGGAGTGTTTTCAGCTTCGATCATCTTTGTTGTTTTCTTTACTCAAAATGGCTTAACCTCTCAAGGTTCTTGGTTTCACTCATTTGTCAAAGAAGCAATTTAGTTTACCTCTTCTCTTTTTCTCTTCCGTTTTCCCTCCGGTGCCATTCTAGATCTCGGGACGAGATCCTCTCGTAGTGGTGGAGTGTTGTTGCGCCACGAGACCGATGTGCCAGGTGTCCTCCGCCTATTTGCTGTTGTTGCCTTGTCATTGCTTGCATGTCATGCATAGCATATCGTGTCATCATGTGCATTTCATTTGCATACATGTTCGTCTCATGCATCCGAGCATTTTCCCCGTTGTCCGTTTTGCATTCCGGCGTTCCGTTCTCCTCCGGTGGTCATTTCTACCTTCTTCTCATGTGTGGGGATTAAACATTTCTGGATTGGACCGAGACTTGTCATGCGGCCTTGGTTTACTACCGGTAGACCGCCTGTCAAGTTTCGTATCATTTGGACTTCGTTTGATACTCCAACGGTTAACCGAGGGACCGAGAAGGCCTCATGTGTGTTGCAGCCCAGCACCTCTCCATAGTGTCCCAAAACCCACCTAAACCTCCTCCATCATCTCAGTCGTTCGATCACGATCGCGTGGCCGAAAACCGCACCTCATTTGGAATCTCCTAGCTCCCACTACCTATAAATATGTGCTCCCCTCCCGAAATTCGCGGATGAAACCCGAACTTCATCCTCTCCACGCCGCCGGACACTTCTCCACCGCGCCGGACAATGTCCGCCGCCGCCGCCACCTCACCCGGACCAATCCGGAGCTGCCACGTC
>NC_057794.1:155847467-155851725 GCF_018294505.1 Triticum aestivum | reverse complement strand
CGGGTCCTCGCCGCCGCCTTCATCTCGCGCCGGCTGGCGACCTCGCTAGCGCCGCCCGTCGTCCCGTGGCTCCGGCGCCGCCCCGACCTCACCGGACCTCTCCTTCCCCGGCCTCCCTCGACCTCCTCCTCGTCTCCGGCCGCTCTCCGGCGAGATCCATGCCGCATCAAAATCCGTGCCAAGAACCCTAGATCTGGAGGTCCAATTTCTACTAAGTCCCCGAGTTTTCCATGTTTGAAATGCCCATGTTCATCATGTCGTAACTTTGCATCCGTAGCTCCGTTTTGGGCATATAGCATATCAAAATGTTCTCCTCAGAGAGCACATCATTTCATCTCATTGCATCATTTTCATTTGAGTTCATATTGATGCCCGAAATGCTGTTGGAAGAGTGCTATTTGAGATTATTGTCAGATCTGCTGCACCAAATAGCTATTTGTCATTTTTGCCATGATTATTGTGTGCGTGATATGCCCATGATCTCTGCATGTGTTTTGTTACATGCCATGCCATCTTTCCAGGGGTGCTATCCATGTATTTTTATGATGTGTGTGGTGACTAGCACAATCTTGCAAAGTGGTGCATTCGTTAATGCTGATTTCAGGGACTTCGCATTTCCACTAAGTCCCTGATCTTTTTATTTCAATATGCCATATGTTCATGTTGTTTCTTAGTGATCCGTGCCTCTTTTGAGGATGATCAGTAAGGATGTTTTTTTAATCTTGTAGTGCTCTATCCATCCATGTCTTTGTTTGCAATTATGGAGCACCCTAGCTTGAGTCAATCGAGCTCTACTTTTGCCATTTCGTGAATCTGGGCAGATTGTCTACTTGTTAGCGATTTTGCCGAGGATAGTGGTCTCGTTGTGTCTTAAAGAGTCCTTGGCTATGCCAACTCGGGGACGCATCGTATGTCATGTGCACTGCCTTGTACATGATGGTGCTGTACGATCGAGCCCGCGTAGGCCCCACCATGAAAACTTTGAACGAAATCTCTATCATATGTTTGTTCCGGCTTATTCTGCAAGCCAATCCTTTGTTTTGTTTTGAGTTGTGGTATTCGAGTTGCTTCAAAGTCAAATGTTGATTCCATACCTTTCCCAAGTGGTGTTCTCATATTCCTATGTGAATACTAATCCTTCTCGATCATCGAGTTTGTCATTTCAATTTCTTTCACCGGCGTGTTTTTCTTCAAGTGGATCCGATCATTTCAACAACCGCAAGATCAAGCATCAGTTCTTCTCAACGGGGTTCGTTTCAACCATTCCAAATTGTCTTTGTTTTTCCCACCCTCCCTCCCTTTGTTTTTCTCCAAGGATTCAGATCTCTTAATCGAGTATCCATCTTACTGATGTGAAGTCTCTCCATTCTTTTCTATCAATATTCTTATCCGGTGATTCTCATGAAGATTCTAACGGAGCTTCAAGTTTGTCTCTCATCACTCGTTTTCTTCTCCGGTGGTTTCAATTCTAGCATTCCTGTGTTGATCATATTCTTTTCCTTGCTTCAAATGCCTTCTCATACCGGTGCTCCTCATATTCATTCACTTCTCGCTATTCATTTGTTCCGGAGTACTCAAGATATCTCGAAGATTCGTGCTTCCACTCTCCTTTCGTTCAAGATCTTTCGAGGATGTCAACACATTCAAGCCATTTAATTCAACCGGTGCAACCTCTCTTTTAAATCATTTCAACGGTGTTTCTTTTGAGTGGGCCCTAACCCACAGGTCTTTTCCCAGGATCTTACCAGACTCTTCTTATTTTCCCGGAGGTATTCGCAAATTCTTTTCAAAGTTTGACGTCAAAATGATTTATCATCAGTCAAATGTTTTCTCCAAGATCTTTCAAATTCTTTTCATCGTTGGCTCAACCTTCCATTTTTCATCCCGGGGTGCCTCAACAATTCTTGGTGGTGTTTCTCGTTATATTTCTATGCATTTGAAGACCGAAGAAGAATTTTCCTCCATATCTTGCTCCATTCTCTTCAAGATTCATGGTTCTAGTTCGAGACCATCCTCTCATAAGTTTTTTCGAATGTGAGATTTCTTTTCACCTATCCGGAGCAATTCAGGAGTCTTTTCAGTTTGATTCTCTAGAGGCCATCATATCAGAATTATTCATTCCAGCTTTCAGCTCTCATACTCCAAATTTTACCGGTGCTTCGTTCAAGTGATCTCAAATCAGTTCGTGATCCCTTCGTTCTCATGTATCTAGATTCTCTCGAGCATCTTCGTTCATTTGCAAATTCTTTCCAGTGTTTCTTTATCTTCTCTTCGTTCATTTTTAATTCTTATGGTGGTTCGTTCAAGATCTCTCTTCCGTATCAATTCATTCTTTCTTTCCAATCCCGACCGGTGATTTCTTGAAGACCTTCTCAAGTTGGCGCTATATATATCTTAATGCTCTCTACGAAAATAAGTAGTATGTCAAATCCGCTGCTTGTCATCAATTTAAATTGGTGAAGGATACGCATAATGTAATTCCTTATTCTTGTTTCATCGAGTAAATACAATTCCTTATTCCGGAGGTTCATCTTATCTCACTCTCAGTTCAAGATGCTTCATTTTTCTTTTCCGGAGTTCCTAGCTTTTCCGCATTATCTCGTCACGAAGCTCCTTCTAAATCTTTACAAGGTTTCACTTGAGTTTTCAACTTCTCCTTCCTTCCGTTTGATCATTTTTTTGTTTACCGGAGTTATTCATGGAGGCTCTACATGATGGTCCATAAAGGATTTAATTCCTTTTCGAAGTGTTCATTGAGATTCTTTTCAGAGGAGCCCATGCATTCTTCATCTTGCAATCTGGAGTGCAATTCTTTCTTCTGTATCATTAGAGGTGGTATTATGTCATTCTTGATAATTTGTGTTCATGTTCCATGATTCACATGTTGTTAAGAATGAGATGTTTTAAATCCATCAATCCCTTCGTTGGAATTATCTTGGGCTATATTTCACCTAAAACCGTCCCTAAGGATTGTTGCTAATTATGGTGCTTTCAAATGACCCAAGTTTTTTCTTTTATCCTTCTGGTGATAAGTTTCTCGTCTCCTTGTTCATATCAATCCTATTCTTTTCCCGTGAGTGGCAGGTGGTCACCTCATGATTTGAGATGTATTCCATAAGACCATATCAAGCTTATTCTTTTCATTGTGGGTTTTCCAACAACTCCATTCTACCATTTGTTGTAAGCGTGCTCCCTCAAGATCTTGTTTCTCGTCGTTCATTCCATTCCATTCTCTTTTCTGTTCCGGAGGCATTGTGATGTTGCTTTCTTCAACAATCGTCTCGTTTCATCTAAGATCATGTTCTTTCCTGTGCTTATCCATTTAACCGTAGTGTGTGCCCGCTTCTCAAGTTCTGTCTTTTTATCAAGTCTTGCTTATCTTTCCAACCGGAGTGCTGTTAGAAGTTGTTCTTCCTTGTTCCTCTTTTCTAATGGAGTGTTTTCAGCTTCGATCATCTTTGTTGTTTTCTTTACTCAAAATGGCTTAACCTCTCAAGGTTCTTGGTTTCACTCGTTTGTCAAAGAAGCAATTTAGTTTACCTCTTCTCTTTTTGTCTTCCGTTTTCCCTCCGGTGCCATTCTAGATCTCGGGACGAGATCCTCTCGTAGTGGTGGAGTGTTGTAGCGCCCCGAGACCGATGTGCCAGGTGTCCTCTGCCTATTCGCTGCTGTTGCCTTTTCATTGCTTGCATGTCATGCATAGCATATCGTGTCATCATGTGCATTTCATTTGCATACATGTTCGTCTCATGCATCCGAGCATTTTCCCCGTCGTCCGTTTTGCATTCCGGCGTTCCGTTCTCCTCCGGTGGTCATTTCTACCTTCTTCTCGTGTGTGGGGATTAAACATTTCTGGATTGGACCGAGACTTGTCATGCGGCCTTGGTTTACTACCGGTAGACCGCCCGTCAAGTTTCATATCATTTGGACTTCGTTTGATACTCCAACGGTTAACCGAGGGACCGAGAAGGCCTCGTGTGTGTTGCAGCCCAACACCTCTCCATAGTGGCCCAAAACCCACCTAAACCTCCTCC
The DNA here is from genome assembly GCF_018294505.1 of Triticum aestivum. Classification (NCBI taxonomy): domain Eukaryota; kingdom Viridiplantae; phylum Streptophyta; class Magnoliopsida; order Poales; family Poaceae; genus Triticum; species Triticum aestivum. The sequence continues at coordinate 155,847,691 of NC_057794.1, read as the reverse complement.
ATCATCTCGTTCGTTCGATCACGATCGCGCGGCCGAAAACCGCACCTCATTTGGACTCTCCTAGCTCCCACTACCTATAAATATGTGCTCCCCTCCCGAAATTCGCGGATGAAAGTCGAACTTCATCCTCTTCGCGCCGCCGGACACTTCTCCACCGCGCCGGACAATGTCCGCCGCTGCCGCCACCTCACACGGACCAATCCGGAGCTGCCACGTCGCCCCGC
>NC_057794.1:155842627-155846885 GCF_018294505.1 Triticum aestivum | reverse complement strand
CCTCGCCGCCGCCTTCATCTCACGCCGGCCGGCAACCTCGCCGGCGCCGCCCGTCGTCCTGTGGCTCGGGCGCCGCCCCGACCTCACTGGACCTCTCCTTCCCCGGCATCCCTCGACCTCCTCATCGTCTCCGGCCGTTCTCCGGCGAGTCTCTCCTGCGAGATCCGTGCTGCATCGAAATCCGTGCCAAGAACACTAGATCTGGAGGTCCAATTTCTACTAAGTCCCCGAGTTTTCCATGTTTCAAATGCCCATGTTCATCATGTCGTAACTTTGCATCTGTAGCTCCGTTTTGGGCATATAGCATATCAAAATGTTCTTATCAGAGAGCACATCATTTCATCTCATTGCATCATTTTCATTTGAGTTCATCTTGATGCCCGAAATGCTGTTGGAAAAGTGCTATTTGAGATTATTGTCAGATCTGCTGCACCAAATAGCTATTTGTCATTTTTGCCATGATTATTGTGTGCGTGATATGCCCATGAGCTTTGCATGTCTTTTGTTACATGCCATGCCATCTTTCCAGGGGTGCTATCCATGTATTTTTATAATGTGTGTGGTGACTAGCACAAGCTTGCAAAGTGGTGCATTCGTTAATACTAATTTCAGGGACTTAGCATTTCCACTAAGTCCTTGATCTGTTTATTTCAATATGCCATATGTTCATGTTGTTTCTTAGTGATCCGTGCCTCTTTTGAGGATGATCAGTAAGGATGTTTTGTTAATCTTGTAGTGCTCTATCCATCCATGTCTTTGTTTGCAATTATGGAGCACCCTAGCTTGAGTCAATCGAGCTCTACTTTTGCCATTTCGTGAATCTGGGCAGATTGTCTACTTGTTAGCGATTTTGCTGAGGATAGTGGTCTCTTTGTGTCTTAAAGAGTCCTTGACTATGCCGACTCGGGGACGGTTCGTATGTCATGTGCACTGCCTTGTACATGATGGTGCTGTACGATCGAGCCCGTGTAGGCCCCACCATGAAAACTTTGGACGAAATCTCTATCATATGTTTGTTCCGGCTTATTCTACAAGCCAATCCTTTGTTTTGTTTTGAGTTGTGGTATTCGAGTTGCTTCAAAGTCAAATGTTGATTCCATACCTTTCCCAAGTGGTGTTCTCATATTCCTATGTGAATACTAATCCTTCTCGATCATCGAGTTTGTCATTTCAATTTCTTTCACCGGCGTGTTTTTCTTCAAGTGGATCCGATCATTTCAACAACCGCAAGATCAAGCATCAGTTCTTCTCAACGGGGTTCGTTTCAACCATTCCAAATTGTCTTTGTTTTTCCCACCCTCCCTCCCTTTGTTTTTCTCCAAGGAGTCAGATCTCTTAATCGAGTATCCATCTTACTGATGTGAAGTCTCTCCATTCTTTTCTATCAATATTCTTATCCGGTGATTCTCATGAAGATTCTAACGGAGCTTCAAGTTCGTCTCTCATCACTCGTTTTCTTCTCCGGTGGTTTCAATTCTAGCTTTTCTGTGTTGATCATATTCTTTTCCTTGCTTCAAATGCCTTCTCATACCGGTGCTCCTCATATTCATTCACTTCTCGCTATTCATTTGTTCCGGAGTACTCAAGATATCTCGAAGATTCGTGCTTCCACTCTGCTTTCGTTCAAGATCTTTCGAGGATGTCACCTCATTAGAGCCATTTAATTCAACCAGTGCAACCTCTCTTTTAAATCATTTCAACGGTGTTTCTTTTGAGTGGGCCCTAACCCACAGGTCTTTTCCCAGGATCTTACCAGACTCTTCTTATTTTCCCGGAGGTATTCGCAAATTCTTTTCAAAGTTTGACGTAAGAATGATTTATCATCAGTCAAATGTTTTCTCCAAGATCTTTCAAATTCTTTTCATCGTTGGCTCAACCTTCCATTTTTCATCCCGGAGTGCCTCAACAATTCTTGTGGTGTTTCTCGTTATCTTTCTATGCATTTGAAGACCGAAGAAGAATTTTCCTCCATATCTTGCTCCATTCTCTTCAAGATTCGTGGTTCTAGTTCGAGACCATCCTCTCATAATTTTTTTTGAATGTGAGATTTCCTTTCACCTATCCGGAGCAATTCAGGAGTCTTTTCAGTTTGATTCTCTGGAGGCCATCATATCAGAATTATTCATTCCAGCTTTCAGCTCTCATACTCCAAATTTTACCGGTGCTTCGTTCAAGTGATCTCTAATCAGTTCGTGATCCCTTCGTTCTCATGTATCTAGATTCTCTTGAGCATCTTTGTTCATTTGCAAATTCTTTCAAGTGTTTCTTTATCTTCTCTTCGTTCATTTTTAATTCTTACGGTGCTTCGTTCAAGATCTCTCTTCCGTATCAATTCATTCGTTCTTTCCAATCCCGACCGGTGATTTCTTGAAGACCTTCTCAAGTTGGCGCTATATATATATTAATGCTCTCTACAAGAATAAGTAGTATGTCAAATCCGCTGCTTGTCATCAATTTAAATTGGTGAAGGATACGCATAATGTAATTCCTTATTCTTGTTTCATCGAGTAAATTCAATTCCTTATTCCGGAGGTTCATCTTATCTCACTCTCAGTTCAAGATGCTTCATTTTTCTTTTCCGGAGTTCCTAGCTTTTCCGCATTATCTCGTCTCGAAGCTCCTTCTAAATCTTTACAAGGTTTCACTTGAGTTTTCAACTTCTCCTTCCTTCCGTTTGATCATTTTTTTGTTTACCGGAGTTATTCATGGAGGCTCTACATGATGGTCCATAAAGGATTTAATTCCTTTTCGAAGTGTTCATCGAGATTCTTTTCAGAGGAGCCCATGCATTCTTCATCTTGCAATCTGGAGTGCAATTCTTTCTTCCGTATCATTAGAGGTGGTGTTATGTCAGTCTTGATAATTTGTGTTCATGTTCCATGATTCACATGTTGTTAAGAATGAGATGTTTTAAATCCATCAATCCCTTCGTTGGAATTATCTTGGGCTATATTTCACCTAAAACCGTCCCTAAGGATTGTTGCTATTTATGGTGCTTATAAATGACCCAAGTTTTTTCTTTTATCCTTCTGGTGATAAGTTTCTCGTCTCCTTGTTCATATCAATCCTATTCTTTTCCCGTGAGTGGCAGGTGGTCACCTCATGATTTGAGATGTATTCCATAAGACCATATCAAGCTTATTCTTTTCGTTGTGGGTTTTCCAACAACTCCATTCTACCATTTGTTGTAAGCGTGCTCCCTCAAGATCTTGTTTCTCGTCGTTCATTCCATCCCATTCTCTTTTCTGTTCCAGAGGCATTGTGATGTTGCTTTCTTCAACAATCGTCTCGTTTCATCTAAGATCATGTTCTTTCCTGTGCTTATCCATTTAACCGGAGTGTGTGCCCGCTTCTCAAGTTCTGTCTTTTCATCAAGTCTTGCTTATCTTTCCAACCGGAGTGCTGTTAGAAGTTGTTCTTCCTTGTTCCTCTTTTCTAACGGAGTGTTTTCAGCTTCGATCATCTTTGTTGTTTTCTTTACTCAAAATGGCTTAACCCCTCAAGGTTCTTGGTTTCACTCGTTTGTCAAAGAAGCAATTTAGTTTACCTCTTATATTTTTCTCTTCCGTTTTCCCTCCGGTGCCATTCTAGATCTCGGGACGAGATCCTCTCGTAGTGGTGGAGTGTTGTAGCGCCCCGAGACCGATGTGCCAGGTGTCCTCTGCCTATTCACTGTTGTTGCCTTGTCATTGCTTGCATGTCATGCATAGCATATCGTGTCATCATGTGCATTTCATTTGCATACATGTTCGCCTCATGCATCCGAGCATTTTCCCCGTTGTCCGTTTTGCATTCCGGCGTTCCGTTCTCCTCCGGTGGTCATTTCTACCTTCTTCTCGTGTGTGGGGATTAAACATTTCTGGATTGGACCGAGACTTGGCATGCGGCCTTGGTTTACTACCGGTAGACCGCCTGTCAAGTTTCGTATCATTTGGACTTCGTTTGATACTCCAACGGTTAACCGAGGGACCGAGAAGGCCTCGTGTGTGTTGCAGCCCAACACCACTCCATAGTGGCCCAAAACCCACCTAAACCTCTTCCATCATCTCAGTCGTTCGATCACGATCGCGTGGCCGAAAACCGCACCTCATTTGGACTCTCCTAGCTCCCACTACCTATAAATATGTGCTCCCCTCCCGAAATTCATGGATGAAACCCGAACTTCATACTCTCCGCGCCGCCGGACACTTCTCCACCACGCCGGACAATGTCCGCCGCCGCCGCCACCTCACCCGGACCAATCCGGAGCGGCCACATC
>NC_057794.1:155838077-155842393 GCF_018294505.1 Triticum aestivum | reverse complement strand
CCTCGCAGTCGCCGGGTCCTCACCGCTTCCTTCATCTCGCGCCGGCCGGCGACCTCGCCGGCGCCGCCCGTCGTCCCGTGGCTCCAGCGCCGCCCCGACCTCACCGGACCTCTCCTTCCCTGGCCTCCCTCGACCTCCTCCTCGTCTCCGGCCGCTCTCCGGCGAGTCTCTCCGGTGAGATCCGTGCTGCATCGAAATCCATGCCAAGAACCCTAGATCTGGAGGTCCAATTTCTACTAAGTCCCTGAGTTTTCATGTTTCAAATGCCCATGTTCATCATGTCGTAACTTTGCATCCGTAGCTCCGTTTTGGGCATAGAGCATATCAAAATGTTCTTCTCAGAGAGCACATCATTTCATCTCATTGCATCATTTTCATTTGAGTTCATCTTGATGCCCGAAATGCTGTTGGAAGAGTGCTATTTGAGATTATTGTTAGATCTGCTGCACCAAATAGCTATTTGTCATTTTTGCCATGATTATTGTGTGCGTGATATGCCCATGAGCTCTGCATGTGTTTTGTTACATGCCATGCCATCTTTCCAGGGGTGCTATCCATGTATTTTTATGATGTGTGTGGTGACTAGCACAAGCTTGCAAAGTGGTGCATTCGTTAATGCTGATTTCAGGGACTTAGCATTTCCACTAAGTCCTCGATCTGTTTATTTCAATATGCCATATGTTCATGTTGTTTCTTAGTGATCCGTGCCTCTTTTGAGGATGATCAGTAAGGATGTTTTGTTAATCTTGTAGTGCTCTATCCATCCATGTCTTTGTTTGCAATTATGGAGCACCCTAGCTTGAGTCAATCGAGCTCTACTTTTGCCATTTCGTGAATCTGGGCAGATTGTCTACTTGTTAGCGATTTTGCCGAGGATAGTGGTCTCGTTGTGTCTTAAAGAGTCCTTGGCTATGCCGACTCGGGGACGCTTCATATGTCATGTGCACTGCCTTGTACATGATGGTGCTGTACGATCGAGCCCGCGTAGGCCCCACCATGAAAACTTTGAACGAAATCTCTATCATATGTTTGTTCCGGCTTATTCTGCAAGCCAATCCTTTGTTTTGTTTTGAGTTGTGGTATTCGAGTTGCTTCAAAGTCAAATGTTGATTCCATACCTTTCCCAAGTGGTGTTCTCATATTCCTATGTGAATACTAATCCTTCTCGATCATCGAGTTTTTCATTTCAATTTCTTTCACCGGCGTGTTTTTCTTCAAGTGGATCCGATCATTTCAACAACCGCAAGATCAAGCATCAGTTCTTCTCAACGGGGTCCGTTTCAACCATTCCAAGTTGTCTTTGTGTTTCCCACCCTCCCTCCCTTTGTTTTTCTCCAAGGATTCAGATCTCTTAATCGAGTATCCATCTTACTGATGTGAAGTCTCTCCATTCTTTTCTATCAATATTCTTATCCGGTGATTCTCATGAAGATTCTAACGGAGCTTCAAGTTCGTCTCTCATCACTCGTTTTCTTCTCCGGTGGTTTCAATTCTAGCTTTTCTGTGTTGATCATATTCTTTTCCTTGCTTCAAATGCCTTCTCATACCGGTGCTCCTCATATTCATTCACTTCTCGCTATTCATTTGTTCCGGAGTACTCAACATATCTCGAAGATTCGTGCTTCCACTCTCCTTTCGTTCAAGATCTTTCGAGGATGTCACCTCATTCAAGCCATTTAATTCAACCGGTGCAACCTCTCTTTTAAATCATTTCAACGGTGTTTCTTTTGAGTGGGCCCTAACCCACAGGTCTTTTCCCAGGATCTTACCAGACTCTTCTTATTTTCCCGGAGGTATTCACAAATTCTTTTCAAAGTTTGACGTAAGAATGATTTATCATCAGTCAAATGTTTTCTCCAAGATCTTTCAAATTCTTTTCATCGTTGGCTCAACCTTCGATTTTTCATCCCGGGGTGCCTCAACAATTCTTGGTGGTGTTTCTCGTTATCTTTCTATGCATTTGAAGACCGAAGAAGAATTTTCCTCCATATCTTGCTCCATTCTCTTCAAGATTCGTGGTTCTAGTTCGAGACCATCCTCTCATAATTTTTTTCGAATGTGAGATTTCTTTTCACCTATCCGGAGCAATTCAGGAGTCTTTTTAGTTTGATTCTCTGGAGGCCATCATATCAGAATTATTCATTCCAGCTTTCAGCTCTCATACTCCAAATTTTACCGGTGCTTCGTTCAAGTGATCTCAAATCAGTTCGTGATCCCTTCGTTCTCATGTATATAGATTCTCTCGAGCATCTTCGTTCATTTGCAAATTCTTTCCAGTGTTTCTTTATCTTCTCTTCGTTCATTTTTAATTCTTACGGTGGTTCGTTCAAGATCTCTCTTCCGTATCAATTCATTCGTTCTTTCCAATCCCGACCGGTGATTTCTTGAAGACCTTCTCAAGTTGGCGCTATATATATCTTAATGATCTCTACGAGAATAAGTAGTATGTCAAATCAGCTGCTTGTCATCAATTTAAATTGGTGAAGGATACGTATAATGTAATTCCTTATTCTTGTTTCATCGAGTAAATTCAATTCCTTATTCCGGAGGTTGATCTTATCTCACTCTCAGTTCAAGATGCTTCATTTTTCTTTTCCGGAGTTCCTAGCTTTTCCGCATTATCTCGTCGCGAAGCTCCTTCTAAATCTTTACAAGGTTTCACTTGAGTTTTCAACTTCTCCTTCCTTCCGTTTGATCATTTTTTGTTTATCGGAGTTATTCATGGAGGCTCTACATGATGGTCCATAAAGGATTTAATTCCTTTTCGAAGTGTTCATCGAGATTCTTTTCAGAGGAGCCCATGCATTCTTCATCTTGCAATCTGGAGTGCAATTCTTTCTTCCGTATCATTAGAGGTGGTATTATGTCATTCTTGATAATTTGTGTTCATGTTCCATGATTCACATGTTGTTAAGAATGAGATGTTTTAAATCCATCAATCCCTTCGTTGGAATTATCTTGGGCTATATTTCACCTAAAACCGTCCCTAAGGATTGTTGCTATTTATGGTGCTTATAAATGACCCAAGTTTTTTCTTTTATCCTTCTGGTGATAAGTTTCCCGTCTCCTTGTTCATATCAATCCTATTCTTTTCCCGTGAGTGGCAGGTGGTCACCTCATGATTTGAGATGTATTCTATAAGACCATATCAAGCTTATTCTTTTCATTGTGGGTTTTCCAACAACTCCATTCTACCATTTGTTGTAAGCGTGCTCCCTCAAGATCTTGTTTCTCGTCGTTCATTCCATTCCATTCTCTTTTCTGTTCTGGAGGCATTGTGATGTTGCTTTCTTCAACAATCGTCTCGTTTCATCTAAGATCATGTTCTTTCCTGTGCTTATCCATTTAACCGGAGTGTGTGCCCGCTTCTCAAGTTCTGTAATTTTTATCAAGTCTTGCTTATCTTTCCAACCGGAGTGCTGTTAGAAGTTGTTCTTCCTTGTTCCTCTTTTCTAATGGAGTGTTTTCAGCTTCGATCATCTTTGTTGTTTTCTTTACTCAAAATGGCTTAACCACTCAAGGTTCTTGGTTTCACTCGTTTGTCAAAGAAGCAATTTAGTTTACCTCTTCTCTTTTTCTCTTCCGTTTTCCCTCCGGTGCCATTCTAGATCTCGGGACGAGATCCTCTCGTAGTGGTGGAGTGTTGTAGCGCCCCGAGACCGATGTGCCAGGTGTCCTCCGCCTATTCGCTATTGTTGCCTTGTCATTGCTTGCATGTCATGCATAGCATATCGTGGCATCATGTGCATTTCATTTGCATACATGTTCGTCTCATGCATCCGAGCATTTTCCCCGTCGTCCGTTTTGCATTCCGGCGTTCCGTTCTCCTCCGGTGGTCATTTCTACCTTCTTCTCGTATGTGGGGATTAAACATTTCTGGATTGGACCGAGACTTGTCATGCGGCCTTGGTTTACTACCGGTAGACCGCCCGTCAAGTTTCATATCATTTGGACTTCGTTTGATACTCCATCGGTTAACCGAGGGACCGAGAAGGCCTCGTGTGTGTTGCAGCCCAACACCTCTCCATAGTGGCCCAAAACCCACCTAAACCTCCTCCATCATCTCGTTCGTTCGATCACGATCGCGCGGCCTAAAACCGCACCTCATTTGGACTCTCCTAGCTCCCACTACCTATAAATATGTGCTCCCCTCCTGAAATTCGTGGATGAAACCCGAACTTCATCCTCTCCGCGCCGCCAGACACTTCTCCACCATGCCGGACAATGTCCGCCGCCGCCGCCACCTCACCCGGACCAATCCGGAGCTGCCACGTCGCCCCGCCGCCGCTCCCCGCCACTCCGCGCGCGCCACCTGT
>NC_057794.1:155833144-155837508 GCF_018294505.1 Triticum aestivum | reverse complement strand
ACCTCGCCGGCGTCGCCCGTCGTCCCGTGGCTCCGGCGCCGCCCCGACCTCACCGGACCTCTCCTACCCCGGCCTCCCTCGACCTCCTCCTCGTCTCCGGCCGCTCTTCGGCGAGTCTCTCCGGCGAGATCCGTGCTGCATCGAAAGCCATGCCAAGAACCCTAGATCTGGAGGTCCAATTTCTACTAAGTCCCCGAGTTTTCCATGTTTCAAATGCCCATGTTCATCATGTCGTAACTTTGCATCCGTAACTCCGTTTTGGGCATATAGAGTACCAAAATGTTCTTCTCAGAGAGCACATCATTTCATTTCATTGCATCATTTTCATTTGAGTTCATCTTGATGCCCGAAATGCTGTTGGAAGAGTTCTATTTGAGATTATTGTCAGATCTTCTGCACCAAATAGCTATTTGTCATTTTTGCCATGATTATTGTGTGCGTGATATGCCCATGAGCTCTACATGTGTTTTGTTACATGCCATGCCATCTTTCCAGGGGTGCTATCCATGTATTTTTATGATGTGTGTGGTGACTAGCACAATCATGCAAAGTGGTGCATTCGTTAATGCTGATTTCAGGGACTTAACATTTCCACTAAGTCCTTGATCTGTTTATTTCAATATGCCATATGTTCATGTTGTTTCTTAGTGATCCGTGCCTCTTTTGAGGATGATCAGTAAGGATGTTTTGTTAATCTTGTAGTGCTCTATCCATCCATGTCTTTGTTTTCAATTATGGAGCACCCTAGCTTGAGTCAATCGAGCTCTACTTTTGCCATTTCGTGAATCTGGGCAGATTGTCTACTTGTTAGCGATTTTGCCGAGGATAGTGGTCTCGTTGTGTCTTAAAGAGTCCTTGGCTATGCCGACTCGGGGACGCTTCGTATGTCATGTGCACTGCCTTGTACATGATGGTGATGTACGATCGAGCCCGTGTAGGCCCCACCATGAAAACTTCGGACGAAATCTCTATCATATGTTTGTTCCGGCTTATTCTGCAAGCCAATCCTTTGTTTTGTTTTGAGTTGTGGTATTCGAGTTGCTTCAAAGTCAAATGTTGATTCCATACCTTTCCCAAGTGGTGTTCTCATATTCCTATGTGAATACTAATCCTTCTCGATCATCGAGTTTGTCATTTCAATTTCTTTCACCGGCGTGTTTTTCTTCAAGTGGATCCGATCATTTCAACAACCGCAAGATCAAGCATCAGTTCTTCTCAACGGGGTTCATTTCAACCATTCCAAATTGTCTTTGTTTTTCCCACCCTCCCTCCCTTTGTTTTTCTCCAAGGATTCAGATCTCTTAATCGAGTATCCATCTTACTGATGTGAAGTCTCTCCATTCTTTTCTATCAATATTCTTATCCGGTGATTCTCATGAAGATTCTAACGGAGCTTCAAGTTCGTCTCTCATCACTCGCTTTCTTCTCCGGTGGTTTCAATTCTTGCTTTTCTGTGTTGATCATATTCTTTTCCTTGCTTCAAATGCCTTCTCATACCGGTGCTCCTCATATTCATTCACTTCTCGCTATTCATTAGTTCTGGAGTACTCAAGATATCTCGAAGATTCGTGCTTCCACTCTGCTTTCGTTCAAGATCTTTCGAGGATGTCACCTCATTCAAGCCTTTTAATTCAACCGGTGCAACCTCTCTTTTAAATCATTTCAACGGTGTTTCTTTTGAGTGGGCCCTAACCCACAGGTATTTTCCCAGGATCTTACCAGACTCTTCTTATTTTCCCGGAGGTATTCGCAAATTCTTTTCAAAGTTTGACGTAAGAATGATTTATCATCAGTCAAATGTTTTCTCCAAGATCTTTCAAATTCTTTTCATCGTTGGCTCAACCTTCCATTTTTCATCCCGGAGTGCCTCAACAATTCTTGGTGGTGTTTCTCGTTATCTTTCTCTGCATTTGAAGACCGAAGAAGAATTTTCCTCCATATCTTGCTCCATTCTCTTCAAGATTCGTGGTTCTAGTTCGAGACCATCCTCTCATAATTTTTTTCGAATGTGAGATTTCTTTTCACCTATCCGGAGAAATTCAGGAGTCTTTTCAGTTTGATTCTCTGGAGGCCATCATATCAGAATTATTCATTCCAGCTTTCAGCTCTCATACTCTAAATTTTACCGGTGCTTCGTTCAAGTGATCTCTAATCAGTTCGTGATCCCTTCGTTCTCATGTATCTAGATTCTCTTGAGCATCTTCGTTCATTTGCAAATTCTTTCCAGTGTTTCTTTATCTTCTTTTCGTTCATTTTTAATTCTTACGGTGGTTCGTTCAAGATCTCTCTTCCGTATCAATTCATTCGTTCTTTCCAATCCCGACCGGTAATTTCTTTAAGACCTACTCAAGTTGGCGCTATATATATCTTAATGCTCTCTACGAGAATAAGTTGTATGTCAAATCCGCTGCTTGTCATCAATTTAAATTGGTGAAGGATACACATAATGTAATTCATTATTCTTGTTTCATCGAGTAAATTCAATTCCTTATTCCGGAGGTTCATCTTATCTCACTCTCAGTTCAAGATGCTTCATTTTTCTTTTCCGGAGTTCCTAGCTTTTCCGCATTATCTCGTCGCGAAGCTCCTTCTAAATCTTTACAAGGTTTCACTTGAGTTTTCAACTTCTCCTTCCTTCCGTTTGATCATTTTTTGTTTACCGGAGTTATTCATGGAGGCTCTACATGATGGTCGGATTTAATTCCTTTTCAAAGTGTTCATCGAGATTCTTTTCAGAGGAGCCCATGCATTCTTCATCTTGCAATCTAGAGTGCAATTCTTTCTTCCGTATCATTAGAGGTGGTATTATGTCATTCTTGATAATTTGTGTTCATGTTCCATGATTCACGTGTTGTTAAGAATGAGATGTTTTAAATCCATCAATCCCTTTGTTGGAATTATCTTGGGCTATATTTCACCTAAAACCGTCCCTAAGGATTGTTGCTATTTATGGTGCTTATAAATGGCCCAAGTTTTTTCTTTTATCCTTCTGGTGATAAGTTTCTCGTCTCCTTGTTCATATCAATCCTATTCTTTTCCTGTGAGTGGAAGGTGGTCACCTCATGATTTGATATGTATTCCATAAGACCATATCAAGCTTATTCCTTTCGTTGTGGGTTTTCCAACAACTCCATTCTACCATTTGTTGTAAGCGTGCTCCCTCAAGATCTTGTTTCTCGTCGTTCATTCCATTCCATTCTCTTTTCTGTTCCGGAGGCATTGTGATGTTGCTTTCTTCAACAATCGTCTCGTTTCATCTAAGATCATGTTCTTTCCTGTGCTTATCCATTTAACCGGAGTGTGTGCCCGCTTCTCAAGTTTTGTCTTTTTATCAAGTCTTGCTTATCTTTCCAACCGGAGTGCTGTTAGAAGTTGTTCTTCCTTGTTCCTCTTTTCTAACGGAGTGTTTTCAGCTTCGATCATCTTTGTAGTTTTCTTTACTCAAAATGGCTTAACCTCTCAAGGTTCTTGGTTTCACTCGTTTGTCGAAGAAGCAATTTAGTTTACCTCTTCTCTTTTTCTCTTCCGTTTTCCCTCCGGTGCCATTCTAGATCTCGGGACGAGATCCTCTCGTAGTGGTGGAGTGTTGTAGCGCCCCGAGACCGATGTGCCAAGTGTCCTCCGCCTATTCGTTGTTGTTGCCTTGTCATTGCTTGCATGTCATGCATAGCATATCGTGTCATCATGTGCATTTCATTTGCATACATGTTCGTCTCATGCATCCGAGCATTTTCCCCGTTGTCCGTTTTGCATTCCGGCGTTCCGTTCTCCTTAGGTGGTCATTTCTACCTTCTTCTCGTGTGTGGGGATTAAACATTTCTGGATTGGACCGAGACTTGTCATGCGGCCTTGGTTTACTACCGGTAGACCGCCTGTCAAGTTTCGTATCATTTGGACTTCGTTTGATACTCCAACGGTTAACCGAGGGACCGAGAAGGCCTCCTGTGTGTTGCAGCCCAACACCTCTCCATAGTGGTCAAAAACCCACCTAAACCTCCTCCATCATCTCGGTCGTTCGATCACGATCGCGTGGCCGAAAACCGCACCTCATTTGGACTCTCCTAGCTCCCACTACCTATAAATATGTGCTCCCCTCCCGAAATTCATGGATGAAACCCGAACTTCATCCTCTCCGCGCCGCCGGACACTTCTCCACCGCGCCGGACAATGTCCGCCGCCGCCGCCACCTCACCCGGACCAATCCGGAGCTGCCACGTCGCGCCGCCGCCGCTCCCCACCACTCCGCGAGCGCCACCTGTCGCCCCACTTCGCCCCGCGCCCGCCGGCCCGCGGAGCCCGATCCGGGCCCCCACGGCCCATCCCGCCGCCGCCGCACGCCTGCGGTCGCCCGCCTCGCAGTCGCC
>NC_057794.1:155827553-155831831 GCF_018294505.1 Triticum aestivum | reverse complement strand
GCGCCGGCCGGCGACCTTGCCGGCGCCGCCCGTCGTCCCGTGGCTCCGGCGCCGCCCCGACCTCACCGGACCTCTCCTTCCCCGGCCTCCCTCGACCTCCTCCTCGTCACTGGCCGCTCTCCGGCGAGTCTCTCCAGCGAGATCCGTGCTGCATCAAAATCCGTGCCAAGAACCCTAGATCTGGAGGTCCAATTTCCACTAAGTCCCCGAGTTTTCCATGTTTCAAATGCCCATGTTCATCATGTCATAACTTTGCATCCGTAGCTCCGTTTTGGGCATATAGCATATGAAAATGTTCTTCTCAGAGAGCACATCATGTCATCTCATTGCATCATTTTCATTTGAGTTCATCTTGATGCCCGAAATGCTGTTGGAAGAGTGCTATTTGAGATTATTGTCAGATCTGCTGCACCAAATAGCTATTTGTCATTTTTGCCATGATTATTGTGTGCGTGATATGCCCATGAGCTCTGCATGTGTTTTGTTACATGCCATGCCATCTTTCCAGGGGTGCTATCCATGTATTTTTATGATGTGTGTGGTGACTAGCACAAGCTTGCAAAGTGGTGCATTCGTTAATGCTGATTTCAGGGACTTAGCATTTCCACTAAGTCCTTGATCTGTTTATTTCAATATGTCATATGTTCATGTTGTTTCTTAGTGATACGTGCCTCTTTTGAGGATGATCAGTAAGGATGTTTTGTTAATCTTGTAGTGCTCTATCCATCCATGTCTTTGTTCGCAATTATGGAGCACCCTAGCTTGAGTCAATCGAGCTCTACTTTTGCCATTTCGTGAATCTGGGCAGATTGTCTACTTGTTAGCGATTTTGCCGAGGATAGTGGTCTCGTTGTGTCTTAAAGAGTCCTTGGCTATGCCGACTCGGGGACGCTTCGTATGTCATGTGCACTGCCTTGTACATGATGGTGTTGTACGATCGAGCCCGTGTAGGCCCCACCATGAAAACTTCGGACGAAATCTCTATCATATGTTTGTTCCGGCTTATTCTGCAAGCCAATCCTTTGTTTTGTTTTGAGTTGTGGTATTCGAGTTGCTTCAAAGTCAAATGTTGATTCCATACCTTTCCCAAGTGGTGTTCTCATATTCCTATGTGAATACTAATCCTTCTCGATCATCGAGTTTGTCATTTCAATTTCTTTCACCGGCGTGTTTTTCTTCAAGTGGATCCAATCATTTCAACAACCGCAAGATCAAGCATCAGTTCTTCTCAACGGGGTTCGTTTCAACCATTCGAAATTGTCTTTGTTTTTCCCACCCTTCCTCCCTTTGTTTTTCTCTAAGGATTCAGATCTCTTAATCGAGTATCCATCTTACTGATGTGAAGTCTCTCCATTCTTTTCTATCAATATTCTTATCCGGTGATTCTCATGAAGATTCTAACGGAGCTTCAAGTTCGTCTCTCATCACTCGTTTTCTTCTCCGGTGGTTTCAATTCTAGCTTTTCTGTGTTGATCATATTCTTTTCCTTGCTTCAAATGCCTTCTCATACCGGTGCTCCTCATATTCATTCACTTCTCGCTATTCATTTGTTCCGGAGTACTCAAGATATCTCGAAGATTCGTGCTTCCACTCTGCTTTCGTTCAAGATCTTTCGAGGATGTCACCTCATTCAAGCCATTTAATTCAACTGGTGCAACCTCTCTTTTAAATCATTTCAACGGTGTTTCTTTTGAGTGGGCCCTAACCCACAGGACTTTTCCCAGGATCTTACCAGACTCTTCTTATTTTCCCGGAGGTATTCGCAAATTCTTTTCAAAGTTTGACGTAAGAATGATTTATCATCAGTCAAATGTTTTCTCCAAGATCTTTCAAATTCTTTTCATCTTTGGCTCAACCTTCCATTTTTCATCCCGGAGTGCCTCAAAAATTCTTGGTGGTGTTTCTCGTTATCTTTCTCTGCATTTGAAGACCGAAGAAGAATTTTCCTCCATATCTTGCTCCATTCTCTTCAAGATTCGTGGTTCTAGTTCGAGACCTTCGTCTCATAATTTTTTTCGAATGTGAGATTTGTTTTCACCTATCCGGAGCAATTCAGGAGTCTTTTCAGTTTGATTCTCTGGAGGCCATCATATCAGAATTATTCATTCCAACTTTCAGCTCTCATACTCCAAATTTTACTGGTGCTTCGTTCAAGTGATCTCTAATCAGTTCGTGATCCCTTCGTTCTCATGTATCTAGATTCTCTCGAGCATCTTCGTTCATTTGAAAATTCTTTCCAGTGTTTCTCTATCTTCTCTTCGTTCATTTTTAATTCTTACGGTGGCTCATTCAAGATCTCTCTTCCGTATCAATTCATTCGTTCTTTCCAATCCCGACCGGTGATTTCTTGAAGACCTTCTCAAGTTGGTGCCATATATATCTTAATGCTCTCTACGAGAATAAGTAGTATGTCAAATCCGCTGCTTGTCATCAATTTAAATTGGTGAAGGATACGCATAATGTAATTCCTTATTCTTGTTTCATCGAGTAAATTCAATTCCTTATTCCGGAGGTTCATCTTATCTCACTCTCAGTTCAAGATGCTTCATTTTTCTTTTCCGGAGTTCCTAGCTTTTCTGCATTATCTCATCGCGAAGCTCCTTCTAAATCTTTACAAGGTTTCACTTGAGTTTTCAACTTCTCCTTCCTTCCGTTTGATCATTTTTTTTGTTTACCGGAGTTATTCATGGAGGCTCTACATGATGGTCCATAAAGGATTTAATTCCTTTGCAAAGTGTTCATCGAGATTCTTTTCAGAGGAGCCCATGCATTCTTCATCTTGCAATCTGGAGTGCAATTCTTTCTTCTGTATCATTAGAGGTGGTATTATGTCATTCTTGATAATTTGTTTTCATGTTCCATGATTCACATGTTGTTAAGAATGAGATGTTTTAAATCCATCAATCCCTTCGTTGGAATTATCTTGGGCTATATTTCAGCTAAAACCGTCCCTAAGGATTGTTGCTATTTATGGTGCTTATAAATGGCCCAAGTTTTTTCTTTTATCCTTCTGGTGATAAGTTTCTCGTCTCCTTGTTCATATCAATCCTATTCTTTTCCCGTGAGTGGCAGGTGGTCACCTCATGATTTGAGATGTATTCCATAAGACCATATCAAGCTTATTCTTTTCGTTGTGGGTTTTCCAACAACTCCATTCTACCATTTGTTGTAAGCGTGCTCCCTCAAGATCTTGTTTCTCGTCGTTCATTCCATTCCATTCTCTTTTCTGTTCCGGAGGCATTGTGATGTTGCTTTCTTCAACAATCGTCTCGTTTCATCTAAGATCATGTTCTTTCCTGTGCTTATCCATATAACCGGAGTGTGTGCCCGCTTCTCAAGTTCTGTCTTTTTATCAAGTCTTGCTTATCTTTCCAACCGGAGTGCTGTTAGAAGTTGTTCTTCCTTGTTCCTCTTTTCTAACGGAGTGTTTTCAGCTTCGATCATCTTTGTTGTTTTCTTTACTCAAAATGGCTTAACCTCTCAAGGTTCTTGGTTTCACTCGTTTGTCAAAGAAGAAATTTAGTTTACCTCTTCTCTTTTTCTCTTCCATTTTCCCTCCGGTGCCAATCTAGATCTCGGGACGAGATCCTCTCGTAGTGGTGGAGTGTTGTAGCGCCCCGAGACCGATGTGCCAGGTGGCCTCCGCCTATTCGCTATTGTTGCCTTGTCATTGCTTGCATGTCATGCATAGCATATCGTGTCATCATGTGCATTTCATTTGCATACATGTTCGTCTCATGCATCCGAGCATTTTCCCCGTTGTCCGTTTTGCATTCCGGCGTTCCGTTCTCCTCCGGTGGTCATTTCTACCTTCTTCTCGTGTGTGGAGATTAAACATTTCTGGATTGGACCGAGACTTGTCATGCGGCCTTGGTTTACTACCGGTAGACCGCCTGTCAAGTTTCGTATCATTTGGACTTCGTTTGATACTCCAACGGTTAACCGAGGGACCGAGAAGGCCTCCTGTGTGTTGCAGCCCAACACCTCTCCATAGTGGCCCAAAACCCACCTAAACCTCCTCCATCATCTCTGTCGTTCGATCACGATCGCGTGGCCGAAAACCGCACCTCATTTGGACTCTCCTAGATCCCACTACCTATAAATATGTGCTCCCCTCCCGAAATTCGCGGATGAAACCCGAACTTCATCCTCTCCGCGCCGCCGGACACTTCTCCACCACGCCGGACAATGTCCGCCGCCGCTGCCACCTCACCCGGACCAATCCGGAGCTGCCACGTCGCCCCGCCGCCGCTCCCCGCCACTCCGCGCGCGCCACCT
>NC_057794.1:155822723-155826984 GCF_018294505.1 Triticum aestivum | reverse complement strand
CCGTCGCCTTCATCTCGCGCCGGCCGGCGACCTCGCCGGCGCCGCCCGTTGTCCCGTGGCTCCGGCGCCGCCCCGACCTCACCGGACCTCTCCTTCCCCGGCCTCCCTCGACCTCCTCCTCATCTCCGGCCGTTCTCCGGCGAGTCTCTCCGGTGAGATCCGTGCTACATCAAAATCCGTGCCAAGAACCCTAGATCTGGAGGTCCAATATCTACTAAGTCCCCGAGTTTTCCATGTTTCAAATGGCCATGTTCATCATGTCGTAACTTTGCATCCGTAGCTCCGTTTTGGGCATATAGCATATCAAAATGTTATTCTCAGAGAGCACATCATTTCTTCTCATTGCATCATTTTCATTTGAGTTCATCTTGATGCCCAAAATTCTGTTGGAAGAGTGCTATTTGAGATTATTGTCAGATCTGCTGCACCAAATAGCTATTTGTCATTTTTGCCATGATTATTGTGTGCGTGATATGCCCATGAGCTCTGCATGTGTTTTCTTACATGCCATGCCATCTTTCCAGGGGTGCTATCCATGTATTTTTATGATGTGTGTGGTGACTAGCACAAGCTTGCAAAGTGGTGCATTCGTTAATGCTGATTTCAGGGACTTAGCATTTCACTAAGTCCTTGATCTGTTTATTTCAATATGCCATATGTTCATGTTGTTTCTTAGTGATCCGTGCCTCTTTTGAGGATGATCAATAAGGATGTTTTATTAATCTTGTAGTGCTCTATCCATCCATGTCTTTGTTTGCAATTATGCAGCACCCTAGCTTGAGTCAATCGAGCTCTACTTTTGCCATTTCGTGAATCTGGGCAGATTGTCTACTTGTTAGCGATTTTGCCGAGGATAGTGGTCTCGTTGTGTCTTAAAGAGTCCTTGGCTATGCCGACTCGGGGACGCTTCGTATCTCATGTGCACTGCCTTGTACATGATGGTGCTGTATGATCGAGCCCGTGTAGGCCCCACCATGAAAACTTCGGACGAAATCTCTATCATATGTTTGTTCCGGCTTATTCTGCAAGCCAATCCTTTGTTTTGTTTTGAGTTGTGGTATTCGAGTTGCTTCAAAGTCAAATGTTGATTCCATACCTTTCACAAGTGGTGTTCTCATATTCCTATGTGAATACTAATCCTTCTCGATCATCGAGTTTGTCATTTCAATTTCTTTCACCGGCGTGTTTTTCTTCAAGTGGATCCGATCATTTCAACAACCGCAAGATCAAGCATCAGTTCTTCTCAATGGGGTTCGTTTCAACCATTCCAAATTGTCTTTGTTTTTCCCACCCTCCCTCCCTTTGTTTTTCTCCAAGGATTCAGATCTCTTAATCGAGTATCCATCTTACTGATGTGAAGTCTCTCCATTCTTTTCTATCAATATTCTTATCCGGTGATTCTCATGAAGATTCTAACGGAGCTTCAAGTTCGTCTCTCATCACTCGTTTTCTTCTCCGGTGGTTTCAATTCTAGCTTTTCTGTGTTGATCATATTCTTTTCCTTGCTTCAAATGCCTTCTCATACCGGTGCTCCTCATATTCATTCACTTCTCGCTATTCATTTGTTCCGGTGTACTCAAGATATCTTGAAGATTCGTGCTTCCACTCTGCTTTCGTTCAAGATCTTTCGAGGATGTCACCTCATTCAAGCCATTTAATTCAACCGGTGCAACCTCACTTTTAAGTCATTTCAACGGTGTTTCTTTTGAGTGGGCCCTAACCCACAGGTCTTTTCCCAGGATCTTACCAGACTCTTCTTATTTTCCCGGAGGTATTCGCAAATTCTTTTCAAAGTTTGACGTAAGAATGATTTATCATCAGTCAAATGTTTTCTCCAAGATCTTTCAAATTCTTTTCATCATTGTCTCAACCTTCCATTTTTCATCCCGGGGTGCCTCAACAATTCTTGGTGGTGTTTCTCGTTATCTTTCTCTGCATTTGAAGACCGAAGAAGAATTTTCCTCCATGTCTTGCTCCATTCTCTTCAAGATTCGTGGTTCTAGTTAGAGACCATCCTCTCATAATTTTTTTCGAATGTGAGATTTCTTTTCACCTATCCGGAGCAATTCAGGAGTCTTTTCAGTTTGATTCTCTGGAGGCCATCATATCAGAATTATTCATTCCAGCTTTCAGCTCTCATACTCCAAATTTTACCGGTGCTTCGTTCAAGTGATCTCTAATCAGTTCGTGATCCCTTCGTTCTCATGTATCTAGATTCTCTCGAGCATCTTCGTTCATTTGCAAATTCTTTACAGTGTTTCTTTATCTTCTCTTCGTTCATTTTTAATTCTTACGGTGGTTCGTTCAAGATCTCTCTTCTGTATCAATTCATTCGTTCTTTCCAATCCCAACCAGTGATTTCTTGAAGACCTTCTCAAGTTGGCGCTATATATATATTAATGCTCTCTACTAGAATAAGTAGTATGTCAAATCCACTGCTTGTCATCAATTTAAATTGGTGAAGGATACGCATAATGTAATTCCTTATTCTTGTTTCATCGAGTAAATTCAATTCCTTATTCCGGAGGTTCATCTTATCTCACTCTCAGTTCAAGATGCTTCATTTTTCTTTTCCGGAGTTCCTAGCTTTTCCACATTATCTCGTTGCGAAGGTCCTTCTAAATCTTTACAAGGTTTCACTTGAGTTTTCAACTTCTCCTTCCTTCCATTTGATCAATTTTTTGTTTACCGGAGTTATTCATGGAGGCTCTACATGATGGTCCATAAAGGATTTAATTCCTTTTCGAAGTGTTCATCGAGATTCTTTTCAGAGGAGCCCATGCATTCTTCATCTTGTAATCTGGAGTGCAATTCTTTCTTCCGTATCATTAGAGGTGGTATTATGTCATTCTTGATAATTTGTGTTCATGTTCCATGATTCACATGTTGTTAGGATTGAGATGTTTTAAATCCATCAATCCCTTCGTTGGAATTATCTTGGGCTATATTTCACCTAAAAGCGTCCCTAAGGATTGTTGCTATTTATGGTGCTTATAAATGACCCAAGTTTTTTCTTTTATCCTTCTGGTGATAAGTTTCTCGTCTCCTTGTTCATATCAATCCTATTCTTTTCCCGTGAGTGGCAGGTGGTCACCTCATGATTTGAGATGTATTCCATAAGACCATATCAAGCTTATTCTTTTCATTGTGGGTTTTCCAACAACTCCATTCTACCATTTGTTGTAAGCGTGCTCCCTCAAGATCTTGTTTCTCGTCGTTCATTCCATTCCATTCTCTTTTCTGTTTCGGAGGCATTGTGATGTTGCTTTCTTCAACAATCGTCTCGTTTCATCTAAGATCAGGTTCTTTCCTATGCTTATCCATTTAACCGGAGTGTGTGCACGCTTCTCAAGTTCTGTCTTTTTATCAAGTCTTGCTTATCTTTCCAACCGGAGTGCTGTTAGAAGTTGTTCTTCCTTGTTCCTCTTTTCTAACGGAGTGTTTTCAGCTTCGATCATCTTTGTTGTTTTCTTTACTCGAAATGGCTTAACCTCTCAAGGTTCTTGGTTTCACTCGTTTGTCAAAGAAGCAATTTAGTTTACCTCTTCTCTTTTTCTCTTCCGTTTTCCCTTCGGTGCCATTCTAGATCTCGGGACGAGATCCTCTCGTAGTGGTGGAGTGTTGTAGCACCCCGAGACCGATGTGCCAGGTGTCCTCCGCCTATTCGCTATTGTTGCCTTGTCATTGCTTGCATGTCATGCATAGCATATCGTGTCATCATGTGCATTTCATTTGCATACATGTTCGTCTCATGAATCCGAGCATTTTCCCTGTTGTCCGTTTTGCATTCCGGCGTTCCGTTCTCCTCCGGTGGTCATTTCTACCTTCTTCTCGTGTGTGGGGATTAAACATTTCTAGATTGGACCGAGACTTGTCATGCAGCCTTGGTTTACTACCGGTAGACCGCCTGTCAAGTTTCGTATCATTTGGACTTCGTTTGATACTCCAACGGTTAACCGAGGAACCAAGAAGGCCTCATGTGTGTTGCAGCCCAACACCTATCCATAGTGGCCCAAAACCCACATAAACCTCCTCCATCATCTCGGTCGTTCGATCACGATCGCGTGGCCGAAAACCGCACCTCATTTGGACTCTCCTAGCTCCCACTACCTATAAATATGTGCTCCCCTCCCGAAATTCGTGGATGAAACCCGAACTTCATCCTCTCCGTGCCGCCGGACACTTCTCCACCGCGCCGGACAATGTCCGCCGCCGCCGCCACCTCACCCGGACCAATCCGGAGCTGCCACGTCGCCCCGCC
>NC_057794.1:155817520-155821801 GCF_018294505.1 Triticum aestivum | reverse complement strand
TCGCAGTCGCCGGGTCCTCGCTGCCGCCTTCATCTCGCGCCGGCCAGCGACCTCGCCGGCGCCGCCCGTCGTCCCGTGGCTTCGGCGCCGCCCCGACCTCATCGGACCTCTCCTTCCCCGGCCTCCCTCGACCTCCTCCTCGTCTCCGGCCGCTCTCCGGCGAGTCTCTCCGGCGAGATCCGTGCTGCATCGAAATCCTTGCCAAGAACCCTAGATTTGGAGGTCCAATTTCTACTAAGTCCCCGAGTTTTCCATGTTTCAAATGCCCATGTTCATCATGTCGTAACTTTGCATCCGTAGCTCCGTTTTGGGCATATAGAATATCAAAATGTTCTTCTCAGAGAGCACATCATTTCATCTCATTGCATCATTTTCATTTGAGTTCATCTTGATGCCCGAAATGCTGTTGGAAGAGTGCTATTTGAGATTATTGTCAGATCTGCTGCACCAAATAGCTATTTGTCATTTTTGCCATGATTATTGTGTGCGTGATATGCCCATGAGCTCTGCATGTGTTTTGTTACATGCCATGCCATCTTTCCAGGGGTGCTATCCATGCATTTTTATGATGTGTGTGGTGACTAGCACAAGCTTGCAAAGTGGTGCATTCGTTAATGCTGATTTCAGGGACTTAGCATTTCCACTAAGTCCTTGATCTGTTTATTTCAATATGCCATATGTTCATGTTGTTTCTTAGTGATCCGTGCCTCTTTTGAGGATGATCAGTAAGGATGTTTTGTTAATCTTGTAGTGCTCTATCCATCCATGTCTTTGTTTGTAATTATGGAGCACCCTAGCTTGAGTCAATCGAGCTCTACTTTTGCCATTTCGTGAATCTGGGCAGATTGTCTACTTGTTAGCGATTTTGCCGAGGATTGTGGTCTCGTTGTGTCTTAAAGAGTCCTTGGCTATGCCGACTCGGGGACGCTTCGTATGTCATGTGCACTGCCTTGTACTTGATGGTGCTGTACGATCGAGCCCGTGTAGGCCCCACCATGAAAACTTCGGACGGAATCTCTATCA
This sequence comes from Triticum aestivum, assembly GCF_018294505.1. Lineage (NCBI taxonomy): Eukaryota > Viridiplantae > Streptophyta > Magnoliopsida > Poales > Poaceae > Triticum > Triticum aestivum. The sequence continues at coordinate 155,820,778 of NC_057794.1, read as the reverse complement.
TATGTTTGTTCCGGCTTATTCTGCAAGCCAATCCTTTGTTTTGTTTTGAGTTGTGGTATTCGAGTTGCTTCAAAGTCAAATGTTGATTCCATACCTTTCCCAAGTGGTGTTCTCATATTCCTATGTGATACTAATCCTTCTCGATCATCGAGTTTGTCATTTCAATTTCTTTCACCAGCGTGTTTTTCTTCAAGTGGATCCGATCATTTCAACAACCGCAAGATCGAGCAACAGTTCTTCTCAACGGGGTTCGTTTCAACCATTCCAAATTGTCTTTGTTTTTCCCACCCTCCCTCCCTTTGTTTTTCTCCAAGGATTCAGATCTCTTAATCGAGTATCCATCTTACTGATGTGAAGTCTCTCCATTCTTTTCTATCAATATTCTTATCCGGTGATTCTCATGAAGATTCTAACGGAGCTTCAAGTTCGTCTCTCATCACTCGTTTTCTTCTCCGGTGGTTTCAATTCTAGCTTTTCTGTGTTGATCATATTCTTTTCCTTGCTTCAAATGCCTTCTCATACCGGTGCTCCTCATATTCATTCACTTCTCGCTATTCATTTGTTCCGGAGTACTCAAGATATCTCGAAGATTCGTGCTTCCACTCTGCTTTCGTTCAAGATCTTTCGAGGATGTCACCTCATTCAAGCCATTTAATTCAACCGGTGCAACCTCTCTTTTAAATCATTTCAACCGTGTTTCTTTTGAGTGGGCCCTAACCCACAGGTCTTTTCCCAGGATCTTACCAGACTCTTCTTATTTTCCCGGAGGTATTCGCAAATTCTTTTCAAAGTTTGACGTAAGAATGATTTATCATCAGTCAAATGTTTTCTCCAAGATCTTTCAAATTCTTTTCATCGTTGGCTCAACCTTCCATTTTTCATCCCGGAGTGCCTCAACAATTCTTGGTAGTGTTTCTCGCTATCTTTCTCTGCATTTGAAGACCGAAGAAGAATTTTCCTCCATATCTTGCTCCATTCTCTTCAAGATTCGTGGTTCTAGTTCGAGACCATCCTCTCATAATTTTTTCGAATGTGAGATTTCTTTTCACCTATCCGGAGCAATTCAGGAGTCTTTTCAGTTTGATTCTCTGGAGGCCATCATATCAGAATTATTCATTCCAGCTTTCAGATCTCATACTCCAAATTTTACCGGTGCTTCGTTCAAGTGATCTCTAATCAGTTCGTGATCCCTTCGTTCTCATGTATCTAGATTCTCTCAAGCATCTTCGTTCATTTGAAAATTCTTTCCAGTGTTTCTTTATCTTCTCTTCGTTCATTTTTAATTCTTATGGTGGTTCGTTCAAGATCTCTCTTCCGTATCAATTCATTCGTTCTTTCCAATCCCGACCGGTGATTTCTCAAAGACCTTCTCAAGTTGGTGCTATATATATCTTAATGCTCTCTACGAGAATAAGTAGTATGTCAAATCCGCTGCTTGTCATCAATTTAAATTGGTGAAGGATACGCATAATGTAATTCCTTATTCTTGTTTCATCGAGTAAATTCAATTCCTTATTCCGGAGGTTCATCTTATCTCACTCTCAGTTCAAGATGCTTCATTTTTCTTTTCCGGAGTTCCTAGCTTTTCTGCATTATCTCATCGCGAAGCTCCTTCTAAATCTTTACAAGGTTTCACTTGAGTTTTCAACTTCTCCTTCCTTCCGTTTGATCATTTTTTTGTTTACCAGAGTTATTCATGGAGGCTCTACATGATGGTCCATAAAGGATTTAATTCCTTTTCGAAGTGTTCATCGAGATTCTTTTCAGAGGAGCCCATGCATTCGTCATCTTGCAATCCGGAGTGCAATTCTTTCTTCCGTATCATTAGAGGTGGTATTATGTCATTCTTGATAATTTGTGTTCATGTTCCATGATTCACATGTTGTTAAGAATGAGATGTTTTAAATCCATCAATCCCTTCGTTGGAATTATCTTGGGCTATATTTCACCTAAAACCGTCCCTAAGTATTGTTGCTATTTATGGTGCTTATAAATGGCCCAAGTTTTTTCTTTTATCCTTCTGGTGATAAGTTTCTCGTCTCCTTGTTCATATCAATCCTATTCTTTTCCCGTGAGTGGCAGGTGGTCACCTCATGATTTAAGATGTATTCCATAAGACCATATCAAGCTTATTCTTTTCGTTGTGGGTTTTCCAACAACTCCATTCTACCATTTGTTGTAAGCGTGCTCCCTCAAGATCTTGTTTCTCGTCGTTCATTCCATTCCATTCTCTTTTCTGTTCCGGAGGCATTGTGATGTTGCTTTCTTTAACAATCGTCTCGTTTCATCTAAGATCATGTTCTTTCCTGTGCTTATCCATTTAACCGGAGTGTGTGCCCGCTTCTCAAGTTCTGTCTTTTTATCAAGTCTTGCTTATCTTTCCAACCGGAGTGCTGTTAGAAGTTGTTCTTCCTTGTTCCTCTTTTCTAACGGACTGTTTTCAGCTTCGATCATCTTTGTTGTTTTCTTTACTCAAAATGGCTTAACCTCTCAAGGTTCTTGGTTTCACTCGTTTGTCAAAGAAGCAATTTAGTTTACCTCTTCTCTTTTTCTCTTCCGTTTTCCCTCCGGTGCAATTCTAGATCTCGGGACGAGATCCTCTCGTAGTGGTGGAGTGTTGTAGCGCCCCGAGACCGATGTGCCAGGTGTCCTCCGCCTATTCGCTGTTGTTGCCTTGTCATTGCTTGCATGTCATGCATAGCATATCGTGTCATCATGTGCATTTCATTTGCATACATGTTCGACTCATGCATCCGAGCATTTTCCCCGTTGTCCGTTTTGCATTCCGGCGTTCCGTTCTCCTCCGGTGGTCATTTCTACCTTCTTCTCGTGTGTGGGGATTAAACATTTCTGGATTGGACCGAGACTTGTCATGCGGCCTTGGTTTACTACCGGTAGACCGCCTGTCAACTTTCGTATCATTTGGACTTCGTTCGATACTCCAACGGTTAACCGAGGGACCGAGAAGGCCTCCTGTGTGTTGCAGCCCAACACCTCTCCATAGTGGCCCAAAACCCACCTAAACCTCCTCCATCATCTCGGTCGTTCGATCACGATCGCGTGGCCGAAAACCGCACCTCATTTGGGCTCTCCTAGCTCCCACTACCTATAAATATGTGCTCCCCTCCCAAAATTCGCGGATGAAACCCGAACTTCATCCTCTCCGCGCCGCCGGACACTTCTCCACTGCGCCGGACAATGTCCGCCGCCGCCGCCACCTCACCCGGACCAATCCGGAGCTGCCACGTCGCCCCGCCG